>NC_081209.1:1452500-1752500 GCF_902713425.1 Acipenser ruthenus
CTTTTTGTATAAAAGAAAAGCCATTATTGCATTACATATACAGTATATATATCATCTTCGATTTGGTGTTTACTGTATTATATGTGTTGGTATAATTGTTTTATTTGTAGGTAGAGTCAGTGAGCAAGAAGGAGAAGGCGAAGCAGAGACCCCAGGCTTTAAACACTGTTGAAATGTTACGTGTCGCAAGTTCAGCCCTTGGTACGTATTGTTTAAAGCTCAGTTTTCTGTTTTGCAAGGAATAGTTTTACACCGTTTTCAATTCATACACAAAACCCGTTTCTGGATTGAGTTTAGGTGGGCTCAGCTAAACTCTGGGAAAAGCTCAAGAATCACACTGCATGGTGTGCTGCAGTAAGACACTGAACACAGCTTAACTACCCTTTGCCACTCTTCTACAATGCTGTACTTTATTAACCTTTCAGAAGGGTCAGAGGTTCCTGTGGCATGTTTTCAGAAGGGTCAGGGGTTCCTGTGGCACGTTTTCAGAAGGGTCAGGGGTTCTTGTGGCACGTTTTCAGAAGGGTCAGTGGTTCCTGTGGCATGTTTTCAGAAGGGTCAGGGGTTCCTGTGGCATGTTTTCAGAAGGGTCAGGGGTTCCTGTGGCATGTTTGATTAGTTGTATCTCTTTACCAGTGCGTTTTTGTTCTTGCAGGGATGGGCCCTCAGCATACAATGCAGATAGCGGAGAGACTGTACACACAAGGGTACATCAGCTACCCTCGAACAGAGACCACCCATTACCCTGAGAACTTCGACCTCACAGGAGCTCTGCGTCAGCAAGCAAGCAATCCTTTCTGGGCAGATTCAGTGAGTGGATTTGAATAGTAAAGCAGCAGAAGCTATTTTATACAGGGATTCAAGCTGTCCCTTTTATACAATGCTTGCATACGGTGGTTGGGACTAGATAGAGAATGGGGGTGATTAAGCCACGTTTTTGTGTGTAGTTTTGTGTTTCTGCCCTTGTAGGTGAAAGCATTGCTTTCTGAAGGAATCAATCGCCCCAGAAAAGGGAATGATGCTGGAGACCATCCCCCCATCACACCCATGAGATCTGCTTCGGAGAGTGAGCTAGGTACCCACCCTGTTTTCAGTTTTCCTTTCTGGTATTCTGGTCTCTCGTCAGTGTTGCACAAGCTTTAGTTGTTGAAGCTTCAGTGCACAATGCAACTCCATTAGTGTTTTCAGATGCCGTTTCTTCTGGAATAGTTAGCAAGCACAGCAAATAATAATCGAAACAAAAACGACAACAATAACGGGAAAATGTAAACAGGTAAGGAATGAAATATTAGGTTCAGTAAATGATACACAGCACCCTTTTAAATGCATGTGTCTGGTTTGCTTGTTTTACTCGAGTCATTGCAAACCCCTGTAAAGCTGCTGCTGCTGCTGTTTGTCCTTCAGGAAGTGATGGATGGCGACTCTTTGACTACATCACAAGACACTTCATTGCCACCCTCAGCTATGACTGCAAATACCTGCAGACCACCATCGCCTTCAGCGTCAGCACAGAGAGCTTTACATGTACAGGGAAGACTCTCATATCTGCGGGTAAGAATCAGTCTTGCCTTCTGGCGTTGGTTACAGGCTGTCCCTTGATTTAGTCATTCTTTTTAAGGAACTGTATTTCAACAGTTTTTTAACATTTAAATCTTTTAAATCCTATATTTAAAACTGCAGCTCAATTTACAGGCTTTTGGGGGGGGGGCAAAAAAGATTACAGTTTTTTTTGGAAAAGGCGAGACAAGACTACTTCAAATGAGGATGTAGGACTGCATGTTTCCACGTGCCAGTTTTGGGCACTGTTCAAAGGGTGGGAATTCCTGTCATGTTGATTAATGATCACGAAGAAAGGAATTCTGTCCACCTTGATATTCGCTGCCTAGCAGAGGAAAGGCACGATTTGAGAACGGTTGATTCTGTTAGGCAGCGATTGTGTTCCGCGTGTTTCCCTGTGGCAGACAGTATGGTGGCTCAGAATTGTCGACATTGATTTTGACTTTGTTCCACGCGCAGGCTTTACTGAAGTGATGCCGTGGCAGAGCATCCCGGAGGAGGAGAGCCTTCCTGTCTGTGAGAGAGGGGACGTGTTCACCGTGGATGAAGTGAAGCTCCTGGAGAAACACACCAGCCCCCCGGACTACCTGACTGAGGCAGAGCTCATCACATTGATGGAAAAGCATGGCATTGGTAAAAACACAAGCCACTAGTCATGAGTCACCGCTGCCAATGGCACCCCAGGTGTCTGCTCAGATTGCTTCACATTATATTTTATTTCCCCCATATTGAATATTGTTCCGAAACAGCTGAAATTTAGGTTTGCATTTAAAGCTGTAGCCCACTCACTCCACAGATCACAGTAAATTATACCTCCAATATGAAATTGCATGCATCATGCTTTTGCACTTTTTTAAGGCATTTTATTACTCTGATTTAGGATTATTATTATTATTATTATTATTATTATTATTAATATTATTATTATTATTATTATTATTCGATCCTGATGTGTCCTGAGGCCATACTAAATGACATGGTGTTCCCAGACTCCTTGCATTGCCCACTCTGTTTTTTCCAGGGACTGATGCCAGTATCCCAGTGCACATTAATAACATTTGCCAGAGGAATTACGTTACTGTGGAGAGCGGACGCAGGCTTAAGCCGACCAACCTGGGGATTGTTCTTGTCCATGGCTATTACAAGACAGGTACAGGAATGACTTTGTAATGTGGATGGTAAACAGTAACCCACAGTGGAGAATCACAAGCAGCACAGATTCCTGCTCCTCTTTGTACAATGTGTTGTAACGGAGAACCACACAACCCCTTAGGGTGTCAATTTCACCTTAAAGGGGAGTGCCGTCTCATTGCACAATTCCCAGAGGTGTAACTTGCTGCTGCTTGCAGAAGAGCATCAGATTGTTCCAGCCTTTCTGAGCACTTCACTGGAAGCTGGGCAGTAATTCCACAATCAGATTAGACATTAGTCACTGCAGCACGGGGCAGACCTGCACAGATACCAGTCCTTGCTCACTGCAGCCGGATCGCACAGACCCCTTTGCCTTTCCCAGCCAATGCATATTTGTTTTCTCATTAGAAGGACAGCTTCTGTTCTTCAGAAGAATCTGAAAGCATTAATAAGTCGTGTCTTGTGTTTAAGATGCTGAACTGGTGCTGCCCACGATCCGAAGCGCTGTGGAAAAGCAGCTGAACCTGATTGCCCAGGGGAAAGCCAATTTCAAGCAGGTCCTGCAGTTCACTCTGGATATCTTCAAGAGGAAGTTTCATTACTTTGTAGATTCCATTGCTAGTGAGTTGCTGCTGTTTTTCCTAAAGTTCACGGAGTTAAGCTAGTGCACAGACGGCTGTGTTTTACGAAAGATAACTCTTCCTGTCTGCAGCCAAGGTTTTTAGAATATTCATATTGCACCCACATGAAAATCAGACACTGTTTGATTATTCTTTTTTTTGTTGGTCTCGCTTCCTTTTTTTTTTTTCATTTTAAATAACTGGGGTTTGTTGTATTGCAGGAGTAAGTAAACAGGCTGTGAATCTGCCTGGGCTGCAGGTAAAGCAGTAGAACAAGTACAAGCCCACACTGTTAGAAGGAAGGCGCTGCTCACGCTATCATTGTGTCCTTGATCCTTTCCCCTCAGGCATGGACGAGCTGATGGAAGTTTCCTTCTCCCCGATCGCAGCCACAGGGAAGCCTCTCTCCCGCTGTGGCAAGTGCCACCGTTTCATGAAGTATATCCAGGTACACGGAAGGATCAGACACTTCCAGCTGCTTTCATTAGCACTCGTCTTGGACTACCTTACCTAACTTTAGCTAGTGCAGGATTAGTGCTGATGGTCTGTGGGACCCACATGTTAAAAGGTTCACAGATAATACACTGGTCCAAATTTCACTCAGGATCACATGCATTTTTCCTTTGGAAAATGACACAGTATTTGAAGATGGTTTGCCACCCCTGTCTGGGATACGGTTGTTCCATATCTCTGTATCCTAGTGCTGGTCTGATAACCAATGTTATCGAACTGGGAGACCTACCCTTACATGCTTGTACTAAAAAAAGCTCCTTTTACCTGCCTACACATACCACCCCTGCAGCTTTCTGCCATCAGGATCACACCTGCATACAGGGCAATGATACAATACAGCTGGAGTTCCACAAATCCAGCACTGCAAGGCCTTGAGGGTGCGGGACACTGGGGTGCTCATAGGGTTGTAAGTAAGCTGCTATACCGGGGTAGAGTAGCTTCGTATGGTCAAGATCCCTTCGCTGCAAATTCATGCACCAAAAAATTCATTCTAGGAATTCCACCCATTAAACCTACACGGTCTGTCCTGTTTTTTGCACACACTACTCCCTCTTGTGGAAATATTTTAAGATAAATGAAATCAAAACCTGTGTATTAAAACAGTGCTCATTGCTTCCTGTATCACATGACTTCTGTAGTGAAGCAGAGGTTTGATACAGCTGTCATCCTGTGAGTAATACAGCGGGAGCTTGTTGTGTTGTATTTGAACTCTCTTGTAGGCTAAACCGAGCAGACTGCACTGCTCCCATTGTGACGAGACGTACAGCCTGCCCCAGAACGGCGCCATTAAACTGTACAAAGAGCTGCGCTGCCCGCTGGACGAGTTTGAGCTGGTGCTGTGGTCGACAGGGTCCAGGGGAAAGAGCTACCCGCTGTGCCCATACTGCTACAGCAACCCCCCCTTCAGAGACATGAAGAAAGGTACAGAGCACCGGCCCTGACGCAGCACAGTGCAATGGGATCTCATGTTATATAAAGACAGGGGGGTGAGCTGCAAAACAAAGCCAATACATTTACAAGAGCATCTTCTGTCTCCTGCTTTCAGGCATGGGCTGCAGTGAGTGCACCCACCCCACCTGCCAGCACTCCCTGAACAGCCTGGGGATCGGCCAGTGCGTGGAGTGCGAGAACGGGGTCCTGGTCTTTGACCCCACCTCGGGGCCCAAGTGGAGGATGGCGTGCAACAAGTGCAACGTGGTGGTGCACTTCTTTGAAAACGCCCACAAGGTGCGGGTCTCCTCGGAGAGCTGCGAGTCATGCGAGGCGTCGCTGGTCATCGTGGACTTCAACAAGGCCAGGTCCCCTCTCCCGGGAGACGAGACCCAGCACACAGGCTGCGCGTTCTGCGACCCCGTCTTCCAGGACCTGGTGGAGCTGAAGCACGCAGCCATGAGGCACCCCATGCACCGCGGGGGGGCAGGCAGGAGACAGGGCCGCGGGAGGGGCAGGAGACCGGCCCCAAAGAAACCCAAAGACAAGATGGCGGCCCTGGCTGCGTACTTCGTGTAATACACACGGGGCGTCCCGGTTAAGGACCGAGCTCCAGTTCGGCTGGGATTTTATTTTTTGTAATCGCGAGAATCATAATAAACCTTCTCCTGTTTGTTGTTTGTATTTTTTTTAATATTATTTTTGCTTGTGTGTGTTTTTTTGTTATGACTTTATAGTTTCCACCCGCTTTGTCCAGGAATATTGCATGGGATTAGCAATTAATTAGCTAGAATGCTGAATATTTATTTGTAGTTTAAGAATTGACTAATGATTTGGCAAAACAGTGGTTTAAACTCTTCTATAAAATCGGTATGCCAGAAAATTATATTTCCAAACAAGGGGCTATCGATTGTAAAAACGGGGCTATTTTCCAAAGTAGTGATCCACAAAACAACTCTGAACTTTTACAGGTCAGGCTTGGATCACTGATTCTGACAAGCAGCGCCAGTATCTCCACCAATATAGTACCTGTTCACTTGTCTTGTTGCAGAATTGTTTAGTTCCAGCAGAGGGCAGCAGAAACTATTGTGGGTTGAGACGTAGGCTTGCTCAGTGAGCATGCGTAGAGGAGTTTCCGTGTTTTGACTGCTGTAGTCTGATTGAGTAACGCATGTCAGTTATAAACCGGGGCTATTTTCCTAGGAGTGCTGGCCTTAATGTTTTGGAAAGCCGGCTCTTCTCTCTGAATGCTCCACGGACATCTCCACCTGGATAATAGCACTGAGCAATGATCACTGTGGGTGTATTTGTCACATGATCGGTTCAACAGAATATTACTGTATCTGTTATATATTGCTTATTAGTATGGTTGCAACTGGCCCCATAATTCGGGGACACTGTAAGACAGGTGAAGTGTTTGTTTTTTTAACTCGCCTCTAAACCACAAATGACTCGATTTTAAATCTACAAGTAAATTGAGAGTGGATTGCGTGAGCGGCTTCAGTAAATGTGTTGAGCTGCGGTGGCGATTCTATCGGGAGAGCGTCATAACATGAATTAAAATCGTATTGAAATTGTATATGGCAAACAATATCTGTTCAAATAGTGCAATTCTGTCGCTGTAGGGAATGTTGCACCCTTTCCCGTTGAACCTTGTGTTTTAAGTTTCTATGTATTTACTATTTCTACCTGCGTTTCACTGTCCTGCGCCAATCAGACAAACACAGCAAGTCAGCGAGCTGTATCGGTCTGATTGATGGAAACGATGCTCACAGGAAGTAATTCCTGCCCGGACAGGTGTGCGCTTTGAGTAACTCGTTAGTGAAACAATTCAATTCCTTTAGCGACAGCTCACGCAATTCACACTCACTTTACACGTGTAATACAATCAGTTAACCTGAGCTGTCTTAGTGCCCCGGAATTATAGGGGCAATTGGCAGCCCTGCTTATTAGTGATCCACAAGCTAACAACAGGAAGCGGGTGTCACATTTGATAATAATAATTTAAAAAAAAAGCATTTGGTATCCACTGGTGGTAACTGCCGGATGCTTGTCAACACAACAACCCTTAACGTTTACAGGTCAGGCTTGGATCAGGGATTCAGACACGACGCGCCAGTGTCTCCACCGATACAGAACCTGTCACTTTGTGGTGTTGCAGAATTGTTTACTTCCAGCAGAGGGCAGCAGAGAGTGCGCATGCGTGCTTTTCCTGCGGTGGTCTGATTGAATAGCGCATGTCAGTAATACCACACACACACACACACATATACCGTGGAAAGGAGTTCAGTGTGTCGAGAGGAAGGGGCTGCGAGGGCGTGAGATCTAAAACGAAGGACTGGATTTTGTGTCTTTAATGTCCTCGGGTTCCCCGGCGCCTCAAACGAAGCCAGCGCATTCCGCAGGGAAAGGCATTTAGAAAAGGGGAACTCATCTTCCTGCACGACATGTTTTTAGTAATAAGCTGTGCTGTCTGTAAGCTGTTCGGAGTCAACGCTAGACCAACCCCTAAGAGCTTTTGACTTTTGACAGAAGCAGCCATCTGTATGAAGTCGGGCCTGTAGTAGGAACTGTAAGTAAGTTGTGTAGCATCAAGACTGCCCGGGCATAGCCGAGCGGCATTTCCCTGGTTTGTAATAGGAAGCGCAGCCGAGGTGCTGTTTTGTGTCGCTGCTAGTTGCGGTCCCTGCACTGCGCTGTCTCCAGCGGTTACCGGACACGGAGTGCGTGTTGTCAATGTTACTGCTGCACCGGGGAGCATGTCTGTGTGCGTGTGTTCATTCTAATGTTTTACTTTGTGTCCGTCCCATGAAGCGATCATGACATTATTGTGCACAGTACACCGCGGCGGAGTGCTGTATCAATACCGTGCGCCGTACACACAACAGCAACACAAAATGCAATAAATCATAATGAGGTATGCTGTAAATAACACTATTGCAAAATTGCATGTTCAAATAATGCTGTTCAAATCACCCGCTCGTTCCGTAGTTAAACGCGGTACGGTTCGGTGGTTGTGTTACTTTTCGAATGACAGTGCTATCGAGTGCGGCGTCTCAAGGCAGCGTGTTACACGTGTTTTTTTTTCTTATCTGAACCCAGTTTTCGGACTCCCTGTTGAAGAACAGCATGACGCAGCGGTGGCCGCAGTAAGGGTGAGTGAAAGTAGCGCCATGGGATCACAAGCAGAGGAAGCGCGGCGCTTCCTGGACTCGTTTATCAAGGAGTTCCCGACCCCGCTGGGACCCGAGGCCCCCCTGCCCCTGAGGCCCCTGAGCAGCGCTGTGAGCCGGGAGGAGGTGCAGGGGGAGAGCCTGGAGCTGGGGCTGAGGTTACTGCAGGACAGGTACGCACAAACACAGGGCTGGGGTGAACACCCTGCTTCATTTCCAGTTGCTTTTTAAAATCATTTCCCTTCGAAGGAATTGGAATTTGTATTTTAGAGACACAATAATTGTTCTGATTGGTCAACTTGTTTTCATTTGAAGCCGAGTTGATTGAGTTAATAACAGTGACTTCAACTTAGGTAATGTATTGCCATGGTGAGAAGCTCATTTTAACAGAATATTGTTAATTGCAACCCTGCACACACTCACAGGACTGGGGGAGGCTGTGCTGGGCAAACCCCTGTCTGTCTGTCTGTCTGTCTGTCTGTCTGTCTCTGTCTGTCTGTCCGTCCAAATCAAACCACGAGGATTAACAGCTTTCTTCATGTGTGTGTCAGTCTTGAGAACACCACACACACACACACACTGCAGAAAAGTCACTTTAATACTCTGCACACCGTGGCACTAGCACATTGCTTTACCTGATAAAGTGAAGATCTTAAAGCCCTCTCCAGTTTCCATTCCCCGTTCTGGCTGCACCCAAGCCGGCAGCGTTGGGTCTCAGCAGAGCTGCGGTCTTGGTGCTGCATTAACAGCAGTGTTGCTCTGTGTGTTTACAGAGTCTCTGCCCACCTGGTGCTCCAGGCTTGTGGTGCAGAACGCTGCCTTTCATGAGCTCTGCATTCCTCACATAGCTGAGCTGCTGGGAGCTCACACTGATTAGTGATAGCTCTTGTTATCTCCAGCAGCAATCAATAACTGTGCTACCATTTTAAAACATGCATTTTAGGTAGCTCTCCTGTGAAATGTTTTAAGGAGCATAATAAAAGGCATAGGTAAGCATTGTGAAGCACAGAGAGGTATGGGAAAGCATATAATAAAACATGGCAAGCCATGTTAAACTATGATAAATGCACAGTATAACCATGGGGGGGGGACATGGTCATTTAGTGTGGTGAACTGGTAGAAGAGTTTCTGTTAAACAGCCGCTGAACTTACAAAGGTTGCTGCTTCTTGTACTTCCATCACATTGTTCTGCGTGAATTTCTTTTTAGCTTTGACATCTTTTTTTTTTCTGTGATTCAGTACAATGCTGTTCAGTTGAGAAACTGAATGCTGCTGTCGCTTCCTGTAAGCAGGCCATTGTTCTCTGACTTCCTGCTTTCCAAACCATTTCCTCTCCCAGCCTCTAAACCAGCAGGGTTATGCCAATGGGAGCTCACACATGACTTCATCTTTGGCTGCTGGGTACTCCCTGCAAACAACTGAAAACGAGAAGGACAGGCGTTAAACAAACAGAACAGCAAATGAGGAATGTGTTTGTAAATAGTCCGGCTGTAGTGGTGGAGTCTCGCAGACTGAGAGCTTCAAGAAGGCTGGAGTGGTCAGCCCTTGCAGGGTTGTGAGAGTGGTAATGAGTGCACAGACTGACAGGGCGTGACCGGCAGTGAGATTGGAGCCCGGTCCATGTGAAATGAGACCAAGCCACTTAGCAGAGCTGGGAGACAAGGAAAGAGGGGTGTAGGGAGTACATTCCTACATCGTGGACTTCTCCAGATAAGGGGATGTTGGGGGCTCTGTTCATAAAGCTCATGAGATGTTAAAAGAATGTTTTTTTTTTTTTCAAAGCATGATATTCCTGCAACTATTCTGTGACCGAGACTAAATAAGCCAAGAACTGCCTAAAACCGTTTTTTAAAAACCGGGCTGCGGCAGGCTGTGTGACCAGACAGAAACATTTGACTTGTGGGTCAAACCACAACTAAAAAGAGCTTTTGGTGCGTGTTTAGTATGCAGTGGAATCGTGATCCTGTGGAAACAGGTGAACATGTGCTGTAATGTGTACAGTAAACCCATGTTGTTTTTGAAGGCCACATTGCTTTGTATGTCTTCCACTTCCATCTGTCCACTTTCCTATTGTGTTCCACCCCCGTAGTTAGACTGGGTTCTTTGAGTGCGTTGTTGCACAGAGCTCCTTGCTTTCACTGCTTAGTTTATGGCAGACAGGTGCTCCAGATAGCAGCTAGCAGCTGTCAGCCTCTCGGTGGGAGAGGAGAGCCATGCTGGAGCCCCAGTGAGGGAGAGCACACCGCGGGGAGTGGCAGGAATGCAATCACTGCTGGCTTCAGTCTGAGTGGAAGGCATGCAGCGGGAGCCCCTGTAGTTAAACGGATTGGTGCAATCTCACTCTGCACCCTGGGTTAGAAGGCAGAGGCACGTTTTTAGAGCAGACAAATAAGAGCCACTACTGGGAGCGTGACTGCGCCTACCTGCAGCTGCGCTCTACCTGGCAGGTATTCTACAGTTTCAGGGGAGAAAAATAAAAAATGAAACGTCACTCGTCTTTGGTTGTCGGCACTAATGCAATGTTTTTTTTTTTTTTTTTTTAAGTGAAAATAAATAAAAGCAAGACACAGAAGAGATCAAACCCCCCTGTGCACTTGTACTACATTCTAGAATGTTTCTGTATTCATTGCATTCTAGGTGAACAGAGAGCGAAATGTAAATTGAGTTTGTAGCCAATGTATTCTTGTTGGCCTTTGGAAGGTCCAGTTATCCTTGCAAGAAACTAAGCTACGATAGAGCAAACTGGGCACTTGAGATTGAATGATTGTAGTGCTGCTGATGATGAAGAATACTCTAAAGGGTCTGCTCTTGTGATGCCTCCCCCCAGCCATGTCTAGTCCCAGGGGGAGCTGCTTGACATCTGGTCTTGCTTTCCTCTGGCTGCCATCTGTCTTCCTGTTTAACATTAAAGGGCTGCTTGAACCAGGAGTGAACGGCACCCATGCCTCAGGAAGGAAAGCGCTCTCATTTCCATTTGTGTTCCTGTGCATTGATGACTCCTCTAAAGCAAGTTTTCTATCTTCAGTAGTGTACAAATGTATTACAACACCTCAAGATTTGTCATTTATTTTCTTTATATACCTACCTTTGTGAAAGCCTCTGGGTGTGAGAATTTCAGTTTGCAGTCTGTAATCGGTGATTATGAAACAATAGGCACTTGTGTGAGGAATGTTGTTTTCTCCCTCTTTTCCAGAAACGCTCCCCAGCTCCTCAGCGTGGCCCTGACCAGAGCTGCTGTGAGCGAGATCCTGCAGTCTGACCTCTCCGCTTTTCACAAGAAGCAGGACTCGGAGGAGGAGGCTGTCTGTAAGTCCCTTCTTTAACACTTCTACATTGCGGGGCGCTAGCAGGAACATTTGTTCTCATCAGACCAAAATCCAGTTTCAAACCCCTGGGGCTCTGCTCGGGCAGTAAAACATTTGAGACATGGCACAGACAGTGGTTGTTACAAGACTGGCTGGTAATGCCAACGCTGCACAGCTTCTTCCCACACAGATTCTGTACCAGCACAGACCGCCCGTGTGTTTATAATATACAGGGCACACAACTGGCACAGCTTCAGGGAATTAACATAATTAGCCCTTCAGCTCTGTCAGTGCAGAACCAGACTCCACCTCACCCAGACCGTTTCCACGACGGAACAAAAAAGCGCTGTGCTGCGGATTGTGCAGAGCAGCCAGTAATGAGCTTTGAGGAAGGCTTGGCCAGCTCATGATTTCAATGCAGAATGTATTGTCTGGTAAGACTGGCTGGACAGCTCTGTACCCTGTCAACACTGTGCACCCTGTGGTGCTCAACACGATTCTGTGAGATTTTTTTTTTCTTTTTCTATTTCACTTGGCTCGGAGCAAGGACATTGTAACCGACAAAAACCTAGTTCTGAGAAATGAGCAGTTCAAGTTTTGACGTCCACAGCTAAATCAGTCATCAGTTGTTGTGATGTTCTTGCACAGGCCAGTCTGCTTTCAGGATGTGTCATCACTGTATCTTTAAGCACCTGCATTTGATCCACAGCACGCCTGCCTGGTGGAAATGCAGCCCAACAATCTTCTCACGCTTATGGCTGATAAGTAAAGCAATTATCTTGAGCTTTGCAAAGCTTTCCCAGGGTTGTATTCTTCGCTGCGTGTGCTGTGCAAGACTCTTGTATCATCCCCAGCTGTATTTAGCTCTAGGGTGTGGTGGACTTGTCTGCTTCCTGTCTTGTGTTTGGCAGTGGCTGAGATGTAGATTACTAGCATACTGTTTGAAACAGACTTTCATGTTTCAGTGTCTGTGCTTCTGTACAGTAACTTGTACAGTAAAAAAATTTTCACAGATGTTACTTTTGCCTTACGTTGTGACATTTAAATAAGTAACCAATGTGAGGACCTCTCTTCATTCTCAGTTCTGTGTTTCATTTGAAGAACAGAAACCTGTTTGGTATTCAAAGCCTGTGCATTGAGACGCTATGTGAAGCTGTGTGACACTATTAAAAGGTGTCATTAGTTATTCAAATCCGCATTCCTCAGTCTGCAGAACATTCTGCTCCCACTCATCTGCTGCCACCTGCTGTTTAAACCTGATATTGCAGAATATATATAAATCAAACGGGGGATTGAATGAAGGCCCTCTAGGTTTGCAATTTCATTATAGAAGCTTTTACAAAGCACCAAATAACAGCAAACACAGTCATTAACAACAGCAGTCTTTGAGAACTCAACCTATCGTGTAGACTTCATTAAAGCGATGCACAGCAAGGTATATAATAGGAGGGCGCGTGCTGCTCAGGACACTGAATTGCACTCGGTGGGTGTCCCTGCTTTGCTTTCCAGTGCTGGAGTCCGATCCCCTGCAGCGGTTCTTCTTCAACAGGCTGCGGGAGCTGTGCTGTGCCTGGCTGGAGGAGCCGCCCCCCCAGCAGCCTGGAACGCGACGCTTCTTGCAGACCTCGGCCCATGCCATCAGAAACACGCGGAGGAAGATGGAGGACCGGCACGTCGCCATTGCAGAGTTCAACCAGCTCTGTGGATTAGAGGTACCGAGCCGAGCCGAGTGATCTCAGTTAGGGCTCCACCTGCCCCATAATGCCATCCCACTAGCACTTACATTCTCATTCTAATGCATTGACACAAACAGTCTCTCAAGTGTGGCTCCTGACTGCAGCATTAGAAAGAGGAAGCACTGTCGCAATGTAATATCCAGGAGGGGTGTGTGT
The DNA here is from genome assembly GCF_902713425.1 of Acipenser ruthenus. Classification (NCBI taxonomy): domain Eukaryota; kingdom Metazoa; phylum Chordata; class Actinopteri; order Acipenseriformes; family Acipenseridae; genus Acipenser; species Acipenser ruthenus. Next base: position 1,465,622 of record NC_081209.1, read on the forward strand.
TCATCAGACGCTATGTGCGGTGATCTGTGTGTGAACTATTTGATCAAACCTCACAATTCTGCCCAAGGTAGCTCTTTCACAAAAAGCTCTATTGCTCTTCTAAACACAGTCATATGTATTTTCCACAGCCTCACCTGTGTTACTACCTCAAACCTCACTTGTTGCTTGTTAGTTCACTTCATTGGGATAGTCAATGTTAAACTCCAGGCTGTGTTTTGAGCTAAATGAATTTCAGCTGTGTTTGTGACGTTCTTAATAACTGTTCTGGTCACAGACACCTCCCCAGTTTCCCCTAGTCCAGTTCTTGCCCCGACCGCGTGCATGCAGTATTTGAGCAGTGTGAGAGCGTGCCTCTCTCCTCTCCCCTCAGGACCAGACGGAGCGAGGGTACTTCGCTGTGTTTGACGGTCACGGAGGCGTGGACGCAGCGGTGTACGCAGCGACGCACCTCCACATCAACCTCGCCCAGCAGGGGGAGCTCCTGAGCAGCCCCGGAGAGGCCCTGAAGAAATCCTTCAGGCAGACGGACGACATGTTTCTGCAGAAAGCAAAGAGAGAGGTGGCTGGCTTCATAGCAACATGTGCTCTTTCTGATCTCTTACAGGATGATCGCTGTAGCATCTACACTGGTTCCTCCTGGGGGGGTTAACAATGGCCTCTTCACAAGCTAAGGCTGTGCTGTGCTCTGTTTCAGCGGCTGCGCAGTGGCAGTACAGGAGTGGCCGCTCTGCTCAGCGGGGACTGGCTGCACGTCGCCTGGCTTGGAGACTCGCAGGTCATGCTGGTGAGACAGGGGCAGGTCGTTTCCCTGATGGAGCCCCACAAGCCAGAGCGTGAGGTAGGGGACCACTCCTCAGTCCTCCCATGTCAGGGGTGAACCGCAAGGACCATGAGAGGGACCGACATCCGTGTGTGTGTGTGTCCAGGGCATAGATCAATGGAAACGCTGTAGTTTCACAGCAGTAATCCCTAAGCACTCTCTTTAAAGCCTTATCAATAAACATTGTTATTGGTCGATTACTGTGCTGAGAGTGGTGTGTTTTTTTAGTTAATTAGGATGCACAAAGGTACCAGTTCTAAACTTTGAAATATCTGCATATTCCAAATTTGGGGCCAGTGATAATATTGCCAGTGCTGAAAAGGAGGCAAGAAAATAGATTTGAGTAGCTTGGTTCGTAACATTACAGTAGTGTCCCGAAATACTCAAACAGAAAGCGCAGTATAACTTGTATTGGGGCAAACGTTCTTCTAATTGCCTTCTTACTTTAGGACGAGAAGGAGCGGATTGAGGCTCTGGGGGGCTGCGTCGCATTCATGGGGTGCTGGAGAGTGAACGGCACCATCGCGGTCTCGAGAGCAATCGGTGAGTGCAGGCGGCTTGCTGCCAAACATCTGTAACGGCTAACGCCAACTCTCTTTATCTGGATCGGATCTCTTAACCGGAGCCCTTTGATTCCCAGGAGACATTGACCAGAAGCCCTACATCTCGGGCGATGCCGACGGCGCCTCCTTCCAGCTCCACGGCTCCGAGGATTACCTGCTTTTGGCCTGCGACGGCTTCTTCGACACAGTGAGGCCCCTGGAGGCAGTGGGGACGGTTCTGGAGCACCTGCGGGAGAGCCAGGGGGAGGGCAGCGGGGTGGCAGAGAGGCTCGTCTCCCAGGCCAAGAGCAACGGCTCCAGCGACAACATCACAGTCCTGGTGGTGTTTTTGAAGGAGCCCGGGAAGCTGCTGAGCGAGGCAGGAGAGAGCCCAGCCCCTTCGTAGGCTGTACCCCCCCACGCCCCTCTCAATGAGACCCTGAAACTGAGGCTGCTGGCCAGGGATCTCCAGTCACAGGGACCTGTTTGTTTCAGGGGGGTTTCTCAGATTTTGCGTAACTGACGTCAGAACAGAAATTAGCACTCGCCCACTATTTATTTTACCCGTGGCATTGCACAAGACGTAGTGCTTTACAAGGACTGCTCCCTTGTTACAGATTTCTAAAGAATGCATATTGCAGTGCTCAGGGTCTGGATGTGTTGTGTGTGTTTTACAAGGATTTTTTTTTTTTTTTTAAAGCTATCTTTGAGACGTTATGATTTTAAAGAGTTCTGTCGCTGTCTGTTACTTATTAACTACTAACAGTTACAGTCTCAAAAGCTTTGAGTGCACAGGAACGTTTCATATGAGAAAAGTGGTACAGTAGGACAAGCTGTGAGCTAGACTAGCTTCAGGCTACACTGATATAGATTGGCTTCAGGCTGTAGAGACAGTAAATACAATTCCAAACCACTAACAGTATTCGGAAACAGACTTCTCTCTTTCCAGCTTCCACAGTCTCAGGGAGGGATGGGCATCAATAAACAGTGTTATGTAAGATGAGATAAGCTTTCCTGAAGGGAACCCAGTGCAGTACTGACACTTGGTTAGACCTGTGGATTCTACAAGACCTATTGCTGCGCTTCCATTATCTTGTGGCTCTCTGCACCTGAACCCAAAGACACAGACTTTGCTGTGAGCGGCTCGCAGGTTTTGCGGTTTCAGGTGTAGGAGTGAACACAGAATTGAAAGCTCTTTTATGATTTGCAACAAGAATCATAAATTTAAAAAGGTAGGTAGTGGTTAATTCTTTCTGGAAGTCGGGAACGAGATTTGAGAATCAAAGCAGAGAGGCTCAAGGAAAATCCTGGCTGCTGGCGGAATAATTAATAACTCGTTGTAACTTGATCACTGCCCTCTTACTGCAGTTTCATTCTTGAAATTGTTGGTCCTGAATTCCAGCAGTATCGACATTCGAGAGGTGAATTATCTGATTCGAATGATGCTTTTAGCTCTTCATTGCAAAGAGTTAGCTGTTCAGAGCGGTGGGGTTCAGCTCCACCCTTGTTTGGATTATCATATATATATATATATATATATATAATGTATGTGTGTAATTCTTTATAATAATGCTTGCTTAACCTTTTTACATGATATGTTTTTTTTTATTATTATATATTGCCTTCTATCAAAAATGCAACAAAATGTGTTTTATCAAGCCTATATCAGTAACATACTTTTTATTTTTTATATCTATATTTAAAGGGTAGTATATAATTTAATTTTATTTTAACCTATCTACCTATGTATCTCTATGTATCTATGTATATATACAGTATATACACACACATCTATATATAACATTAAGTCAAGTATCAACTGATTGTGTTACAATCCATTTAAATACAGGTTTCCTTTCAGTGCCTTAAACATAAAGTAATTGTATTCATGTTACATGTGTTCTGTGTATTCAGTACGTACTGCTTGTGTCGGGTAAGACTCTAGTGCACAATGGAAACTAGAATGATGAACTGGTTCTGTGTTTAAATGTTTTTAATTGTATTGAAGTATATTTTGTAACATTGTATTTATACACCCTTTAGTATTAGTTATCAATGTAAAGACGTGGTTTGGCAGAGTACTGTTTGTAGGATGCAGTCCTCTCCCTAGAGACAAACGTGATCATATCACATGTCTGATTCTGACATTCTTGGATTAACTTTTAAAATGTTTTTTATTTTGTACTTCCAGTTTAGTATCTGAAAGATACAGGAAACGTTTTAACATTTTTACATTTCTAACTAAAAAAAAAAAAACTAAACAAAAAACTGCCAAGTTGCAGCAGCCTGCCTTGCCTATACCAGTGAAAGTGTTGCTTGTGAATGCTCTATTAAAGGGTTCTTTACACAGCGTGTTTGTGTTGGCTTGTTTCCTTTACGTTCTGACGCACAGTCCACCGTTTCCCCGCGGCCTCTTTTTCAACATTAAAGTAAGATTAATGCCAAATAAGAATATTTTTTAAACTCTGGGTTGTTGTTTTTCCTTGTTAATTAAATCATAAACATGACTATATACCTTTAGAAATCTAACATACATACATTCAGTTTTATACAGTTTCTATTCGTGGAAGAACTCAGGATCTTTATATAGTAACAAAAAATCTACATTTTTATGAATACTTTACATTGATTTAGATAGAAATAGAGAAACCTACAAATAGTGTCTCTGTATTTTCATGGCAGCTGCTGTGTCCGCAGAGTGAGGGAATGGGATCAATAAAGATCCTGTTGTTGCAGCCTGCCAGCACACTAACTTCAAACAAAGCATCTGCTCTCTCAGCAAGGGCAGCCGCCAAACCAAGTGCAGCTCAGAACACACATGCAACGCCTAGACGAACCAGCAGGTGGCAGTGATGGAGTCACACGGACATCTAAGATTATTATTATTATTATTATTAACCTATTCATGGTTTTTAAACAAGAAATAACATGGAGTTTATCACTTTGATGAAGCGGGGGAATTAAGTTTAGACGAGGGAAACACAGAAGATTTTTTTTTCAATAAGACCAAGATCTTTCGCATTTACGCAGAAACATTTGAAATGCGCAGAAAGATTAACTACGAAAGAGCAATAAATATATGACATGTTCTATGACCGCTTTTCTGTGTATCTAAAAGAAGTACTTCCAGAACCACCAATTCGGTTTGTTTGATACTTTGACAGCCATTCATTATGAGGGGAGATAGATAGACTGCACTGGCTTGGAACTCCTTCGTTAAAAGCGCTTCTGTATAACACTGGCTATCTGGGTTTGCACCAGCTGGGACCCCTGTGACACACTGATATGGTGGTGAAGTTTGCTGCTTCAGACACGTGTGTACCCTAGACTGCACTGCTAGAGTGACCTAAATGAAGATACAGCAGAACTCTGGAACATGCATTGTAACCCTTTGCCATGTGCGGTTTTGAGTGCCAGTATCCGAAGAGAGTGACATCCTTCCAGGACCTGTCCTCTCGGCTGAATGACAGGAGTGTGCAGCAGCTGGAATGCAGATCTCATAGGGGAAGTGTGTTGCAGACAGACAGTGGGAGATTCGAGTCATGTTTCCTGTGACACCATGAAGCAGCACATGGCGTTCTGAAAAAATACCAACCGAGAAAAAAGAAATGGCAGCCTTTCGGATTGTATCAAGAAAAAAGGGGGGAGCAATTATATTAGTACTCTCCCTTCTGCCCACCACTCAACCATCCACGCATGCTGCATTTCCCAGAGGGGTGTCTAATAGTGAACACGCGAATAAATCTGCCATCATTAACAGCTCTTATTATTCAAGACATTGTTCCAGGCCAGGCGTTTGATTCTGCGTGTGCCCTTTTTTTAACTCAGTAATTCTAGCAGTTCACAAGTCCAAAGGTTTGGTGGCCACCGAGGGGGTCACGATACGTATCACGATGTGCAGGTTGCCCACGCGTGTATTGATACCACCCACTACCTATAAAACGCAGGTATTCTTCATCCCGGAGTCACTGCACGAGCTCTGTTGTGCTGCTGGTCTTGTATCGCAATACAAACGATACACAGACTGCATAGCTGGAATAGCAAACGCTGCAATGGTGTTTATGAAACAGGCTGCTGGGAGGTTACTGGGGCTGTACTGGTCTGTACTAGTTCCCAAGCTTCCCTCCCAAGAGAGGAGAGGCCGCAGTCTGTGGTGTTGGTCCTTCACACACGTTTTAAAAACCTCTTAGATGTGAAAAGTTCAGCTCAGTGATAAAGCGTGGCATTTTAAAACCGTAGTGTATTGCATTGAGGTGCCAGCTTACTTCTGTATTCTTCAACGCCTGATAGACACTGGAAACCTAAAAAGGCAACACAATTAAATACATAACTATCATTAAGAAACGCACTTCAGCTCTCAGTATACATTGTCGGTAAGTTTAGATGGGTAAGCATATTAAGATTTTTTTTTTTTTTTTTGCTCAAACATAACATTAGGTTAAGGAAAATTGGTCAAAATTGTGTGTTTAGCTGCACTTCAGTGCCCACGTTGATTCCAATTGATCGTGTTCCTAGATCCAACACAATCACACGCTTCTTTTATTAGTTTCTTGCCATGTTGTGTGATGGGTTGTTTTCCAAAAAATAAATCAGTCATTTCAATTCATTTTCCTGTTGAAGTGAATGTATTTCAGTGATATAAACGCTGTTCCGAAGTAGCGCGCATGCTCATTCCGCGCCACACGCCTTCCTCCAGCATCCCCGTCACGTGGTTTACCGCAGGCCGTCACTTTTTTCTCTTTTTTTTTCTTCCCTCACTCTCGATTGCATTTCGCTCCCTCCCCGTTATTTCCTGCAGTGTCTCTCTCTGTCTCTTTGCAATCCTGCAGTTTGAGCGCAACTCACAAGTACAGCTGCAAAGAAACTGCAGACAACAAACTACCGTCGTTCGTGTTCCCGAGTCTTTTTTCTTCACCGAAAAGGGCTCCGGTAGAAGTTCAAGTCTCTACACTAAAACGCACACTGCTTTTCTGTGCTGTTAGTGCTAGTTGTTGGACTTGCGAAGGCAGCCAGTGAACATGGCGACTGCTGCGGCGGGCGGCGCTCCCAACCCCGGCTCCGGAGCAGAGCTGGTACGCGGACAGCCCTTTGACGTCGGTCCCCGGTACAGCAACCTGTCATACATCGGGGAGGGGGCCTACGGGATGGTGTGGTAAGTGATTTCATGGCTCTTCTGAAGCTGAACTGGTGTAATTTGCACTAACATGCAGACGGCTCAGGATCCAAAGCAGATGGAGATGTGGATGGGGGGGGGGAGTAGCTGCATCCCCTCCCCAGCGCGACGCAGAGCATGCTTCTTCTGTAAGAACTTGTTGATCGCGCAGAGGAGCTGGCTATACGAAAGAAAAACACGCAGCGGTGTGTTTTACACCTACAGCTGGTTTACCTTGCCACGGTGTGCCTGGTGTTAGAGTAGACCGGAACGAATGTGGACTATTTGCACGGCTGCTTGATTATTGCTGTGTACGCATCTCACATTGTTAGTTACTGTGTGCACTTTCTATTGCTGCCTGTGCATTGTCAAAACTTGGTTTCTTTTTTTCATTTTACTAAAATGGAGCAGTCAGTCTTTTGCGCTGCTCTGGTCACTCCTTTTCTTCAGTCCGTCGGCTCTCGGCTCGGTAGTGCTGTGTTACTACCTGTAGGGGGGGGGGGGGGGGGGGGGGGGCACACACACCACTCTGAAGGAATGGCTGTTTGTCAGGCGAGGAGGTGTGTTGTGTTTGCATAATGTCTGTATTGTTTGTTTCCACAGTCCAATGTCACTTTCAGAACGACTGCTGAGAATTTTTTTTTTTCCTTTATGGAACAACTGTGTACATGAGCTGTGATGTATGTATTAGGCCTATTCACTTAAGATACAGTTTTACATACATGTTACATACATGTTACTGCTGTGCAAACCATAGCCACACATTATTATTGTTATTGTTATTATTATTATTATTGATGAATGTCTCAAATGCTGATCTTCTTGCCCATGCTTGAGTTAATAAGCCCTGGAGTAGGTTTTTTTACCAAGCTGACTGGTGCAGATTTAAAAGTCTGTTGTCCATAAAGTATGTATATATATAGGAATTTGGTACAGAAACGTGCATTGCCAGTTACACTGAATGGTTAAATAGCCCAAATCACTGTAAGGCGTCCAGACATCTACTACTGTACCAGTACAGTAATGGAAAAACAGAGCCACTAATTTCCAGAGCATTTTGGTAGTGAACGATGGGTCTTTTCATTCATGCCTGGTGTTGTACAGTAAAGCCCCGCCCGTGCGTCATCCATTTACCATGGCATATAAATGAAAATGATCTTTAAATAATAACTCGAACCCTTCCTGCACATGTGTGTTGATATTGGCAACAGCCGGTTCAGACACGCTGCTTTATCTCAATGCGGAATCGCCCCTTCACTGCAGAGTTCATTAGGAGAGGCGACAGGTGTAAAGCCAGCGTGATTTGTTTGATTCAGTGTGATTTGTGCAAGTCTAGTCCCTGAAAGACCCAGCCAGGAATTAAAGAAGAGAGACTGGGGGAAGAAGTTTTAGTCTGACCTAAAGAAAAGGCTTCTAACTTTTTTAATTGCCAGTACTCAGTGTTAAACCAATCAGCACTAGCTTTAAATGAACTGTCTAGATAAGCAGTGCAATGAAATCGATTCTTTCAATAGACAAATCGTCTGTTATTGATTTGGCTTGCCAGTTATTGGGTGTTTTCACTTCTAAGCTTGGAGTCCTTTGAGAAGCGTTTGTATTGATCTTGCGTTGGTGAACGCACACATTCGGGCGGTTTGGGATTACAGCAGATGACCTCTCATCACTGTGCAGTTTGAGTGGAGGCAGTGATACGATATTCCAGGGATGAAGCAGCCTGGTTATTATCACAAGCCCACCGTCATGAAGAACATGAGTGTGTTTCTGTAACTAAGGCTGCCATTTCCAAAGTGAAAGGAAATCGAATGGATTTGAAACGGCGAGCAATGATCATGTCATTAAAAATGACAATGTGCAAGGTGATTGCTGATCTTTATAATCATTCCTGCCGCGCCTGTTCTTGTTTTACATTGGAGTTTAATAACACTATTTATATATTATAAAGATTGCACATTGCAGTGTAGAGTGCATGTACTGCACATGGTGATTATGTAACAGGTTATTAATGTGAGGAATGGGAGCTATTAGCTGCCTGGAGTCTGAATGGGAGCTCAAAGCAGTCATGCATGCCGCTGTGTTCAGACATCTTACGCACATGATGTCTTTTGGGCCAGGATTAAGGGAATTCAATTAAGACTCGCTGTGTCCGTTATGAAATACTTTTTATTGGATTGTTTTAAAGAAGTCTTGGTTTTTCCCTGGTTTCTTTACAGTGGTCTTGGAGCCACTTTATGGCCAGCAGAGTGTGTTTTATTCCATGGGAGTTTAGTTAATAGTAATACATGTAGGTTGACCTTGCATAGCTGTAATTGTATTGAAATATATTATTAATGATAAGCAGACCAACAGAAGTCCTGTTAGCATCTACTCCAGGTACGTTGGGGCTGCGTATTTCTCTCTCCTTTATTAAGATCATTTGAAAATGACACTTAGGTTTGAGTTTTAGTGCAGTCTTGTGCTCAAAAATGCATGCAATTTAAGAGTGAAAGGACAGCATGAAACTAATTCCAGAAAGTGTGATTGGTGCCGTATTTCTGTGCCCAGACATCTCCTTCATTAAGTCGTGCCTTCTCGTGCTCGCAGCCTTAGACTGCATGCTTTTGGTTGGTTCATAGAAGGCTCAGGGTGCTTGTATCTGCAGTGTAGTGCTATTGCTAACATTGCCTTGTACTGTACGATGCCTCCAAGGCGTTTCACTCGCCACTCTACAGTACTTTACCCATATACCCCGAGCTCTGTTTATTTTAAATACCATTTTCTAAAATGTAACATGAAAACGCACATTCAGTAATAGCCTTTGCAAACAAACCACGTGTACTGTAGCAGTCCTAGGTGCTGTATAGAGTGTGCAAAAGGATGCATAATGATCATTCCTCCTGGTTCAGTCCCTTTTTATTCTAGACAGTGTGTGCTGTGAATGTTTGCAGTGGACTGTGTGCTTGCACAGTGTTAAAAATGCATTGATTTAAAATGCTGTGTTTCCTTTCTTGCTGGTCCATCTCAAAGCATGTTGAGCCCTTGCTGATGTTTCTATGTGTTACTGTGAGCTCACCGGGCTGGTGTCTGTTCCATGGGTGAGTGGAATGACAAAGTGAAGGTAACCCTTCTGGAATTCCTGTGCAAGCTTCTACCAGCCAGGACAATGCCAAACATCCCATAACAGAGCTCATAGCAACAGCCTTCCATTCATTTCATCTTGTTTAAGCTTGTATCCATTTTGTGGAGTGAATCTCGCTGGTGAAACAGGCATTTTGCTTTTCAGTTGAAATACTGAAAGAAACCGAATGAATAAATTCAACATGCAAGACAAAGTCTTTTTCAATGTGCTAGACTTCTAGTCGAAACATTTGTCATTGAAAAGTTTATTTTACTTTCTAAATAGTTGTGTAAATGTTAAAAAGCAAAAAATATTTAAATGTGTCACTTACAGTTGTGATAAATCTAACTTTGAAATGCAGCATTGCTGTAAACAAAGCCTTTGCAACAGAATTTGAGGCACTTCATGCTTCAGTCCTTTATCATACGGGTTAGGGCTGCTTATCGGTGGGGTGGTTAGAGATGTCTGCAAAGTGAATTGCCACGGGATCTAGATGGACTGAGCAAGTGACTCTGCCTTAATAAATGCTGTGCGTTTGCACTGTGCGTTATTGGGTTATTGATCGTGCAGATGACTTCACTGTCGCCCTTTGAAAGTGGAGATGCTCCCTTCTTTTGTGTTTGGTCAGCCTTTTCTTCTCCTGTTTCTTTGGCACACGGTAACTCAAGGTGGACGTGTTGTTTTTGTGAAACCAGGAAGCTCAATTAGTAGTTTCCCAGTAGATTTCTGAAACTGAACAGTCAATAAAAAAGCGAGCATAAGGTTGTATATGTCGCCTTCACATTTAGTTATTCAGTACTTGATTCTTCTGAAGCTGGGACTATACAGTGTTAGATGCATATGGCACACTTGCATTGTTAGCTGCCATTAGCCTGTATATTGTCGTATTGGTAATAACCAGACGCAGCATTGCTATTTGAGTCCCTGTAACAGCCTAGCCCTTTCTGTGAACTGATCTGATCTTGTACTGCACTAAAGGAATGCAATACAATAAACCATTATTAAAATAAACAGGTTGTTATATTAATAGAGCAAACCCGAGACGAGGTCTTGCTGAAAACCAGCCTCTTCTCTCTGCAGCGTTTCTGCCAGGATCAGCCGGCTCGCCTCTCTGCATGTCGCTTCTACAGTATAAATCACTTCTGTGTGAAGAAAGCCCTCTGCCCGCCCCGAGTGTTTACTGATTGAATATCTTGACCCCCCCCCTCTCCCTCACTCCCCATGTTAATTGCTAGAATTTCAGTAAGATGCCTCTCGGTGTTTATCCTCCCCCACCCCCTCCCTCCAGTGAGATGTGTTCACAGTGACTCTGTGTCCAGCCCATTGAAGCCAGGCAGGTTGAATAAGCAATGCGCTAATGGTTCAATTGAGAGCTGTGTCAGCTGTGGGCAGGTGATGGGGAGTCGATGGTTTCTGGTCGTAGTGCAGAGTGATCACCTATCCCTGGAAACTTGCTTTCTGTCCTACAGTAGGTACCTAGGATGCTTGTGACATTAACTGGGTCGACAGCTTTGTTTCTGACCCCAGTCTACCTGGCTTAGGTGATCCTTTCTGTTGTTGCTGTAAGAAATCAATTAGGATAAACAGTTGCTTCATGAATGGCTTAGTGAGGGGGTGGGGCAGTGCAGTGTAGGTTCTTGTAAAGACATGCTGGGAAAGGCTACCAGGAGACGAGTAGTATCATTTGTTCAGTGTTGACCTGGCTGGTTTGCTTTCATGCAGTCAGTAGCATCTTTAATAGCAGGTGCAGTAAGTAAGCAGACAGACCTGTTTTTGATCTGGATTTATTTTCTTCCCCTCCTGGTCTGCAAGGCCTGTTAGCCTGGGAATTGGACAGTAGTGTTTCTCCCAGGCTTGCCTGCTGTAGACTTCGCAGTGTGTGCACTTCCAGGCTGTTGCCACATTGCTCAGATTAGAACAGTAAATAATTTGATGGGTTCTCTAGTTTGGGGAGCTGTATTTATTGCACTTGAGTTCTTCAGCAGCACAGGGTATTATCTAATCAATGCAGAATAAGAATAAAAGGTGCCACATTCATGAAATGCAGTCTGTAGCCTGCAGTACCTCTTGTGATGTCACTCCTCGACATACACAGATTGATATTTTTCTGCATGGCTGGGAAGTGATGAGCTTTGGAGAAGCCAGCAGGGCACAGTAACCTGTTGTGTGACAGTGCTTTCTGGGTTACTGCCAGACCCTAAGCTGTGTGGCAGTGCATGACCTATTGTGCAGAGAGAGAGAGAGAGTGTGTTTGAAACAGCTTCTTTTTGTTTTGTGGTTTTATTACAGGAGCTTCTGTTCCTAACCGTTAACCAGTTATTAAACAAAGCTTGTTCCAGCGTCCCTAACGCACAGCACTGTACTTGCTTATAACAGTGCTTCGTGTGAGAATATTTCAGTGGTGGTTTAGATGAAACCACATTCTCTGACATTACAAGGTAGCTGTGATGGTGTTGTTTCTTTAGCACGGTATAGTTAGGAAAGTACTGTTTCCTCTTTGTTTCCTTCAGTGGCAGGACAGTCAGAATTTGCAAGTAACAGACTGTATGTGGCAGGTAACAGCATGTTCAGTAAACACCCTGTCTTCACAATATACATTATTATTATTATTATTATTATTATTATTATTATTAACAAGTTTTCAAAAAAGCTACCTCCTGTATTTGAGCAATCCATTCCCACATCCTTACATCCTTTTTTTTTCTTCCCAGTTTGGAGCTGGAATTGGGTTTAATGGGATTGGAGAATGTTAAAAACACGGATCCCTCCGTCCACACCCTATTGAATTCGGCATGGGTTCTGTAAACTCTATTGGCATGCGAACTCTGTTTAAGATGACCGGCTAGGAGCAGGACTGTAGCTTGACCTCACTCACTGTCCCAGACGTCATCCTGTTTGACCCACTATAGCAATGGGCAGGGGGACGAGTTATCAGAAATAATATCTGCCATTTGAAATGCCTAGCTTTGAGTACCCAGGCCTGGCCAACATAAAAGAGCTCTTTCATGTATATTTATATGCGCAGTATCAAAGAGCACCTTTACAGCTTGTGACCCTTGAACCTCCTTTTGTTTTTTTGGTGGGTTTTTACATTTGGCTGCTAATGCTGACTGCTTTATTTAGCTGCTGATGCTGACTGCTTCGTGTTTGGCTGTGTTACAATGCCCAGGCTTTCTCCCAAGCCTTCCAGCGCAGATCTCGTTCCTATGGCAGCCATTGCATGACTGACGTCAGAGTCTCAAAATAGAGCTGATACACATTACTGCAACTTTACAAAACTAGAACCAAACAACTCCATACATGACATAACCGCCCCGCCCCCTGGAATAGATTCTAGCTGTATTTTCAGTTTATATTCTGCTTTCATCCTTGCTCGACCAATGCAGCAGTACTTGATCTGCTTTTTGATGAGTGCTAGATGAACTGGGGGGTGGGGCGCTGTCATAACCTCTGTGCAGGTGTAGCTCCTAAAGCACTGGATGTAGTTTATGGCTTTTCTTTTTTTTTTCATGGTGCTGATCGCTCCTGTTTTACAGCCGAGGGAGGGAGGGAGGGAGGGAGGGAGGGAGGGAGGGTGGGGTGGGGGATTGGATTGGCATCGTTGCAGCATGTTGTGTAATATCTCTTTCTTGCTGCAATAAGCCAAGTTCTAAAGCCAGTTTCCGCGGAAACAAAGCTGTTCCTGTCTCTGCAAACTGCCACCACTGCAGTGACTGCAATACAGGATTCTGTTTCTTGGTTCAAGAACAGTACATTAGTGGAAGATGAAGAAGGAAGCATCGAAAACCAAGCCAAGTCGTCAAACGTTACTGTTCAACACACTCTCTGGTTTCATGAGTACCAGTAACCTGGTGCTAGGAATTAAAAAAAGGATCAGTCTTTTATTGTATGCAATAAAGCTTTCTTAAATGCACCCCCCCCCCCCCCCCCCCCCCACACACGCACACTGACACACACGCACACACACACACACGTGTTATCATGGCTTCCATTGTACATATAGCGTCATTTCTGTTATCTACACAGATTTCTATATTTCGCGGGGACTACTTGGCATGCTTCCATTACTGTGCTGTTTAAGTACCGTGCTGACACGGTATGGAAATAGTGATGGTGGAAACAAGGTGTTTGTTTCTGAGCAGTATTTGTTCCACAGCACTGACTGATCCCACATATGGTGATGCGTCTTCAGCAGTGTTCTTTATCATTGTTGAAATGTAGCGGTGCTGATTCCAATGCTTCGGAAATGTTCCACAAAGCGGTCTGCTAAAAACCGTTTCATGTTTTTCATTCTTGTACACTGCAGTTATACCTCCTTTCACTCTCTCACACACACACACACACATATCTATCACACACGCGCGCGCAGAGATAACCTCCTTGATGTTACTGTACTGTAGTTTGATTGATGAGCAATACAAAGTTAGGTTGCAGAGATGTACTGCCACATGGCCCTTAGGAATGCATCAGGTAATATTTGTATGCTGTACAGACTATTAAAGGCATTAAATCCAAGTGTTTCACAGTGCACTATGTGCCAACAGCTTCAGATCCTTCAGCTGGCACTGCAGCTATTCATAGGCACACTTTGCTTTTAATGCTGTGCCTCCGAACTCGGAGCTCAATCTCTTGCTGATGTTGCCTTGACAACCAGGATCTAAGGGCAGTGTTCTGTATTCAGGGGGGCTGCGGTAGGTAGGTGGCACAGCCTCTTGTGCGTGTAACCTCAGGAGGCCTGGGTTCAATGCAGTTTCACAGATGAAGTGGGTTTGGAGGTTTCACCCTGGCGCTTGGTGAACAGGTGTCCACGCTGACGCTGCATCACAGAGCCATCGCCCGGTTCAGCGGAGAGGGTCTGGACAGTGTGCTACAGGAGCGTGCGCGTCCTTGCAGTCTATTGTGTTGAATGTTTACCGCAATGGTTATTGAAACGAGCTCGTTGCACTCCGCAGTGTTATTGATTTTTGTCCTCTCTGTACACGGCACGCTGGCATTGCAGCTGATTGTTGTGAGCTCAAGATCAACAGGACGGTTGCTGTTTCTGCCTGTTGATTTTATTCATGTGTTTTGATTCTAAAGGTTGCCACAATTCACCTAGTTACAGTAATGCCCTGAAGGCAGGTTACAATTGAATGCATCTGCAATACCCCTGCGTCTTTGATTCTGTGCCGTAGCTGTGGTGAATTAAGGCTAAATGCAGCTAAAATGTGTTCCTGTCGTGTGTGTTGAAATATACAGCATTCCCAGATGTTTCTTTGTTGATTGTGAATGTTTCCTTTCCAGCCAGAAGAGCTTTGGTAGACCAGGAGTCTGCAATCTAAACTTTCTAAATCGTTTGTATAAATGTGAATATTGTAAATATGTTACTATCAACGCCTACGCAGTGCAGTCTGTGTAACCCATTGTGGAGCTGTGAAGACTGCTGCAGTATCACAGGCAGGGAAACTGCAAGGATTTCCAAACATTTTTGCAGCTCCAAAACATTTCAGCTCAAAGGGCTCGATTGTGCAGCTCTGGGCTGTACTTCAAGGCTGCCTGCGTACTGTAGACAGACCTGCATCCTTCTAAGGGCTGCTGGAAGCCAGCAACATACCGTAACCGTTACACTGAGGTTTGGAAAACATGACTGGTGGCTCTCTGTTTGACTGGCTTGTTTTAATTTGTGTTTTGATGTGTAATGCATGTTTGAATTGAGTGGAGATTGAAGTGATTTGCGACTCTGAGGAGCAGCTGTTGTTTCTGAAGTTTTTATGTGTGCCTGGCAGTGCAAACCCTGTGCTGCTGTACTGTGCAGTATGGTTGCTGCTGTGCAAAAACGTATAGAGAGTTTGATGCCTTTCCATTTCTGCATCCCCATAGTTCCTTTAGACGGAAGCTTTTATGAATGAATAGCGAATGAACAAGCACATACCCAGTGATCAAGTACCGGGGGAAGGGAGTACAGAGAGAAACTGTCGTACAAGGTGATCTCTTGAAATCCCTGTGTGCTAAAAATGGCATTTTAATAACAGTGCTTGAAGATGTCAATCTGTTAGCAGTGGAGGAGTTCACTGAATGCTGTTGCTGTGAATTGCAGGGTGCCTGTGTGAGTGCATGACAGCATTGGGGCTGGGTTTTCAAAACCTG
Organism: Acipenser ruthenus; assembly: GCF_902713425.1. Classification (NCBI taxonomy): domain Eukaryota; kingdom Metazoa; phylum Chordata; class Actinopteri; order Acipenseriformes; family Acipenseridae; genus Acipenser; species Acipenser ruthenus. The sequence goes on from NC_081209.1 coordinate 1,481,356, forward strand.
GATTACAGTGATCCGGATTTTGTAATCCTTTATTTTGGGATAGAAATTACTTGTGACTGTGACCCTGAGCAAGTCACTTCACCTCCTTGTGCTCTGTCTTTCGGGTGAGACGTTGTTGTAAGTGACTCTGCAGCTGATGCACAGTTCACACTCCCGAGTCTCTGTAAGTTGCCTTGGATAAAGGCGTCTGCTGAATAAACAAATAATAATAAAAGTACATTTCTGTCCAAACTCTTTGGAGCACACTGCCACAGCACAGTGTGGGGCAAACCCTCAGCAATGTAGTGTTTCTTTCCTAGCACTGTACTGACATTGTTTTTTTGGTGTTTGTACTTCTCTTATGTAGTTTGGTTTAAAAAAAGAAACTAAACTAAAATTAATTTGCCAAACTGATTTAAACAGGCTTCCTACTGAAAAGTACACAGGACTGTGCTTCCAAAACCTTGACCAAAAAACTAAAAAAGCAGGTAACCTGATTGCAAAGGCTTGCACGTCATCTCCCCTGAATATACATGATGTGGTCTTTGTGAAGCGCAGACGAGGCGGAGAGACCTCCCTGTAAGAGCTCTAGTCTTTTCATTTCATTTACAGTGAGGTAAAGAGGCAGTGTTAACGTCTTTATTTTCAAGTTCACTGTCTGCTTTGGGTGCATCGGGTATTCATGTGGTCGTGATTTCCTTTCGTGTGTCGACGTGTGCAGTAACGGGCAGCAATCTTCAAGCTTCACTGCAATCGACTGTACAGAGTTCTGCAAATGTTAGTGGAGAGGGAAGGCAATCCCCCTTTAAATTTCTGCTTTGCTTCGGGAGTTTATGAGAAGCCATGTTGTAGTGCAAGTAATAGCTAAAGCATGCGCTGTTGGCTCACAGAGAGGGTGTAGCAGCAGGCACAGAAGACTACAGTATAGAAGAATATAGTAGCATTGAATCTCTATTGCATTGACTCTCATCAGGTTCTTCTATGGTAAAAGGCAGGTTACAGCAGGGGTGGTAACAATACACGTGAAAATAAACACCAGTCCTGACGAAAGCGCACTGTGTGAAGACCTTCCAATAACAGAGACTAATTATAGCATCACAGTGTGCTCCAGAGTGCTGCCATTTAGTGTGGCTGCATCAGATGTGGACAGTCCTCTAGCCTGATGTATCATTCTCTCTGTAATAAAGAAGCTAGGTCTACAATAACGCAGAGTCTAATCGAATCAGAATAGTAAACCCTGGAGTGGATAGCGCTGCTCTGTGGGGTTGGGGTGGGGCGATGCCGAATCCTCCACCACCCAGATACCTCTGATCATTCCAGCACAGGGTGGGTAACAAATATTGTTTGCAAGAATGATTCTAAAAAGTTTTCAAAAAAACTAGTGTCCAACAAACAACATTTGAGCCAAATACTGTCTTTCGACAGCATAGACATTGCAGTACTGCAGTCATAGATTGTATGAGCCATTTTAATGGTACGCATTATTTCTTATAAATACTAAATACTACAGAAACTAAGTAGGTTATTATAAATTATAGTGCACTAAAAGATAAATGAGGTTGCGTATGTTTTTCGTGATCGGATAGGAATCTGTTTGTCATCATTGTGGTTTAATGATGCAACACTGATAAGGATTCAGCAACAGACTGTTTACTTGTTGCCCTTGTTTTAGCAAGCAAGATGTAATTCGGTGAGTTAAAGAAACTAACAGAGCATATTCTAGTAGCATTGCAGCTTGAACCTGAGCACCCCTGAGCAGGCACCACACACACATAGAGCCCTCGCTGATAAGATCTGTATGAAATCCAGCCGCTCAGCGGATTATACCCACATGCAATCCAAAACATCAGTAGGAGTCTGTGATACAAAGTATAGAAGGGTCCATAAAGGTAAAAACGGATCCACAAAAGGAATTGAACTAACCACTACATCTACACGTTTCATTGCTACAGTACTTGTGTCCTCATTCTCAGTGCTTGGCAGCCCCTCGATTACAGTTTCACTGATGCAGTGGGTTCCAGGTGTAGTGCAAGTCGACAGTGGCAGGTGAACAGTGCTGTTGGTAGCCGCCAGTTTTGCACGCTGTTCAAATTTAGAGACACGCTCATTCTCACCTGCACTTGACCAAAAAGGATTTGAGCTTTGCAGAGCGTTTAGTGTTAGCATTACAAACATCATTATTACATTTTCCGTTGGTAGAATTGTACTGCGAGTTCAGCTCAGGGAGTTAAGGAGGTTGTGGTCGGTGGGGGTGAATTGTTAAGGTCAGTGTTTTCCAAAACTAACACAAATACAGTTTCCCAATCGCACTGTGTGTGTGTGTGTGTGTATATATAAACACACAGACACAAGCACCCTACACTATCATGTCTTATATACTATCTGACTTTAACTGTCATCATTCATTATATACATTTGTATATTATAAACTATACAGAAGATGTTCACATGTGGACAAATGTTCAGCTCCAATCACAAAAGGCTTGTAATGTTTGCTGTGGACATTTTCTGGGCAGCATGCCTGATGAAATTACAGTGTGTACACTGTGTTAAATATTAACTGAAGTTTGCTGTGCTTGGGTCTCCTTGCCCTGCAGCTTTAGTAAAGGATTGTCAGTAAGGGTGGGGCCTGTCTCTGATTGCATTGTCTTTGGCTCATTCGTGCTGCTGCTGCTGCTCTGCACACATTGGCTGCTCTCCCAGTTATGAGGCGTCTGCAGCCAAAGACTTTGCGCTAACCCAGAGTCCATTTATTTCAATTCTTCTTGAATGTTCCTGTAAGAAGCCAGTTGTCGTCAATGCTGGAAAGTGACGCGTGACACTTGAAAGAGATCCAGCAGTCGGGAGGGGTTATTGCTCTCTGGATTTCAGGGTGTGGGGGCACACTTCCAAATCAAATGCAATCCTGCATGTCAATATAACTGACACGTTCTGCATGGCTACAGATGGCATTTGATTTAACAAAAAAAGGAAATTGCTGTGTTTTTTTTTTCCAATTTAATACTTGCATGAAGATGTAGAAGGATCACTTGGATGTTTGAAGAGTTCATTGAGCTGAATAATACATGAAATGGCAAACTTCAAGCAGAATCTAGTGTGTGACATTTAGGAGTTTTTGAACTGCAAGATCAATGACGTGCCGTGTCACAACACAAAGCCGCTGCCTGTGATTGCCTTGATCTGCCGGCTCAAACTTGTTCTGTTACTTTTTATTGTACTGTTTCAGTTTAAGTTAAGTTTATGATCCAAAAAGTATGTTAATGTTACAACATAATATAGCGTGCTTCATAATAATAATAATAATAATAATAATAATAATAATAATAATAATAATAATAATAATAATAATAGATATAACTGGTTCAAAACTAAAATCAATCCCTGTATTGCATTCCATTTATTTATTTTATTATTTATTATTATTATTATTTATTTCTTAGCAGACGCCCTTATCCAGGGCGACTTACAATTGTTATAAGATATCACATTATTTTACATACAATTACCCATGTATACAGTTGGGTTTTTACTGGAGCAATCTAGGCAAAGTACCTTGCTCAAGGGTACAGCAGCAGTGTCCTCCACCTGGGATTGAACCCACGACCCTCCGGTCAAGAGTCCAGAGCCCTAACCACTACTCCACACTGCTGCTCTAATTTTTTTTTTTTAAGTTTGATATTTGATGTCGCTGGTTGTCATGGACAGGTACGTGGGGGGATGCTTTTGTTTCAAAATGCATGATTGATTTTGTTTTTCATTTTTCCGTTTTGTTTGTAGCTCTGCGTATGACAGGGACAGCAAGGTCCGAGTAGCCATCAAGAAAATCAGCCCCTATGAGCACCAGACGTACTGCCAGCGCACCCTGCGAGAGATCAAGATCCTGCTGCGCTTCAAGCACGAGAACATCATCGGAATCAACGACATCATCCGCACGCCTTCCATCCACCAGATGAAAGATGTGTATCCTTTTCCTGGAGCGGAACTGAAAGTCTGAAATTCCTTTTAAATGGAGCCAAAGACGATGAGTGGTGTTGGAACTGCACAGGCAGTTACAATGCAGACCCTCAAGGATCCCCTCTCAGGGTTTCTCTCGGTTGTGATTTTTTCTTTTTTATAATTTGCACATTCCTGCCCGCATGCATTCTCCCTTTGCTGTCACTTGTTGCTAAAATTCTCCAGCTCCTGCGAAATCTCATTGATCATTCTCTTAACAGGAGTTACCCAACCAGAATACATCTGGGTGTTTTTACTGCCCGTCTGTATCCATTAATAATAATTCAGATTCATCTCTACACACGTTTTGCTTTGTGACGAGACACAGCTTGCTACTTTAAACAACTAAACAGTTAAAGGAAAGGAAAGGCTGCATTGTGCTTAGCGTGGGTTTTGTGTACAGTTGCCCCCTCGATTTCATTACAAGTCTTTTTTTTTTAATGGAGATTTTAGTTGCATGGCCTTGTCTCCAGCTCCTGCGTCACACTTGGCTCAGGATCCTTGCACACATTTTTGTTTTTCCAAAGTTCCTGTGACGTGCATCATAATGAAGCCTTTGCTCGCCAGCTCAGACAGAGGTTAAGGAAGGACAGAGCACAACTGCTCTTGTACCAGAGTTTCTTCATTTACTTGCTGCTTCTGTATTCTTCACAAAACACTGAATTGAAAGCGTGCTACCTTTTGAATTAAACTACTGCAATGCTGTTTTTATTTTATTAAATTGTCACAGCTGTCTGTACAGCAGCTTAATACATATGTGTCATATAATAAATACAAAAATAGTAATAACCTGCATAAATAATAAATATAATAGCTATCCTTAAATGCTATGCTAAAATGCATTTAAAAACATGAATTCTCTTTGTCACAGTTTTTGTTGTTTTGGTACGTCTATACGGCTGCTATAAGGAAAGTATTTAAATAGTGATCTACCATTGATAGGTCAAAGTGCGCCACACCCATATCAAAGGTTTTTCCACAGTCCTTAAGGACGTCTGAAAGGATAGGAAATGGATTTAGAAAAAACATTCTGGAAATTGCTTCATTAACTCAAGCTTGTGGTCTTGATTATTGTATCTGTTATTTGATTCATTTGCTAGTTGTTTTTTTTAATTAGGCAGATCAGGCTTCTTGTAACTCTGTGTACATCCATATAATTTACATACAGAATAATAGGTGGGCTGCAGTGTATTACAAGGTTATCATACTTCATGATGCAATCTCCAGAACCCTGAGATGCAATTATAACCTAAAGTAACTCACCACAGCCCCATTTTATTATGTATTTTAAAAAAATGTTTAGAATATATTGATCATCCTGTACAACTTGTGTTAATGAAGAGGTTTCTAATTGTAAAGCACAGTAAAACATCACAAGGGTATCTCTGCCAGTGGCAGTATCTGTTGTAACTCTTGCTCTTGGACGTTTCAGTGCTGGGGGAATGGTTAAAGATAATAGGTGTGGGAATTTCAAAACGGGACGACATGTTCAGTAACTCATTTTTGCTTGACTGAGATTCTTCTTCAGATATATTGTACAGGACTTGATGGAAACAGATCTTTACAAGCTCTTAAAGACGCAACATCTCAGCAATGACCATATCTGCTACTTCCTGTACCAGATCCTGCGAGGGCTGAAGTACATCCACTCTGCCAACGTCTTGCACAGGGACCTTAAACCTTCCAACCTGCTGCTCAACACCACCTGTGATCTGAAGGTCAGTCAATCAGTACTTCACTCACAATGTGTTACTATTGGGACATCTTTTGTTGCGTTATTTGTCTCGTTTTAAGCATTGTCCGAGGCAGCGGTCATTACCTACTAGATAACTGACTACAGGCAAATGAGATCACTAACCTGCAGGTAACTACTGCTGTGTGAGGACATTACCACTCTTCTGTATTTTGAGGATCGAGTCTGATTTGAAACCTGCAGTTTTAAGGCGGGTTCAAAGATTGTGAAAATGTAAAGTGATTTGCTGAGTAGCTGGGTGAGGTTTCCAGCAAGTTTTAATAATGGTTTTAGATGCGACCGGCTAAAGGGGTTTTCCTTTCAGATCTGTGACTTCGGACTGGCCCGCGTTGCTGATCCGGATCACGATCACACTGGTTTCCTGACGGAGTACGTGGCGACACGCTGGTACAGAGCTCCTGAGATCATGCTCAACTCCAAGGTAGGGGCCACTGCTTTCCTACTGCTGCTTCCCATGGTGCCGGCAGGAGGGATTGAAGTCACGTCACAGTTTGAGCCCTTTCACTTGGAGCTTAAATCAGAGTTAGCTGAGCTTTCAAACCCCACAGTGCTCAAACTGAAGCTGGAGTCCTTGCTGTAGATTAAACTCACAGTCAAACCCCACAGTGCTCAAACTGAAGCTGGAGTCCTTGCTGTAGAGTAAACTCAGTCAAACCCCACAGTGCTCAAACTAAAGCTGGAGTCCTTGCTGTAGATTAAACTCACAGTCAAACCCCACAGTGCTCAAACTGAAGCTGGAGTCCTTGCTGTTTATTGCGATGCCTGAAGGAAAGTTGGAAATACATGTATACTGTAGTTGGCTGCTGTGTTTCTGTTTATAGTCCAGAGGGGGGGTGTTGTCTTGTCATATTCTATGATGGGTGATGGGTCTGTGTTTCTGCTTGCAGGGTTATACCAAATCAATTGATATCTGGTCAGTGGGCTGTATTCTGGCTGAGATGCTGTCAAACAGACCTATCTTCCCTGGAAAACACTATCTGGATCAGCTCAACCACATTCTCGGTAAAGAAAGATACATTTAATACAATACTATCTTGAGGTTTTAGTGTGTTTTGAGCACTGCAGGTATGATGCTGCTTTGCTAAGAGCTGTTGAGCAGGCATGGCGGTGCTTGATTTTTCAAATGCATCACAAATACGTTCTGAATAGAATGCCTTCCCTGTGCATTGAAGGGTAGGACAAGAGAGCTGACTTGCAGGGTCATTCCACCTTGCACAGATGACATTTCTAGGGAGGTGCTTCCTCTGTTTTGTGGTTGATAAAACATAAACCACATGTGAGACGGAGAAGAGTTCCAGAGTGCATTCGAAAGAAGAGCTGTGTAACTCGTGCCCACTACATTTTGAGAACATGCCCATATCTCTGACTGTGTGTGGGGGATGAGCCAAACAAGTGACGTCAGTATCATTTTAAAGCCTGTTTGAAAAATGTACATAAAGGGTTGAGCAGCCCACACTGATGCACTGAGCCGGAATGATTAGTAAACTCACAGATTCAGAACAGGAAAGCTCTGTGCGTACAAGTTATGTGACTGAAATAAACAGGCTTGTTTAAATCTAGCAGCTTGGCAGCTGCGGTTTTGTTGCGTGCGAGTTCTTTTGTATTTTCATGATGATCCTGTTCCTTTTAGGTATTCTGGGTTCCCCATCACAGGAGGACTTGAATTGTATCATCAATATTAAAGCAAGAAATTACCTGCTGTCTCTGCCGCTGCGGAGCAAAGTTCCCTGGAACAGACTCTTTCCAAATGCAGATCCGAAAGGTGGGTCTCATCATTGTCCCTATTATCATTATCATTATCCTCATCAAGACGTTTGTGTTGGGGCTGTTCACTTGCATCCGCTCAGAGCGTGTGTCATACTGTGGATCAGTATCAGGAAGTTCCAGATCAGAGAGATTACCTATAGCTAATTTCCTGTGTAAAACCATTATCTCTGAACTTCTTTTGGCCCCTATGTTTTCAGTCCTTTAAGTACATCATAATGTTGTATTTATTTCTACAAATCCGACTGTCCATCTTAAGTTTTCATGTTATCAGTGTTCATTTTTTATTTATAGACTGGGCAGAAATAACTTTGTATCTTAATAATAATAATTAATCCCTACATTGCAGCGGCAAATTGTGGGACTATAGCAGTGAGGTATATCTGTATTACAAGCACAATGCTATATTAATTTAAAAGGCTGCTCCAATTTAAGTTAAAAAAAAAAAAAAACAAAAGCAACATCCGTCACAGCCTGCCTGTAACGAAACCAGGTTTCCATTACTACACATGTGTTTTTATTAGGAGTAAAACCAAAGACGTTTCTCACTGGATTAAACTTCTTTAAATGTGTTTAGTTTCACTCAGGTTAGGGCGTGACAAGTTCAGGACGAAGGTGTTTTTTACGGTCTCACTTGCCTTCATGTTAAAGTGGAATTGTCTCCATTAACATCACCAACGTGTTCTCTATCCTAGCCTTGGATTTATTGGACAAAATGCTGACATTTAACCCTCACAAGAGGATTGAAGTGGAAGCGGCTTTGGCCCATCCCTACCTGGAGCAGTACTATGACCCGACAGATGAGGTACTTCACTATCACATTTCATGTGCTGTTGCTGCACCTGGACTTGCTGGGAAGCCTCCTCTGAACTGCTAGATTATTATTTTTTTACTCAGCTAGGGGATTACCCCTGAAGCAGTTTCTTGACTTGTTTTGAGCCTTCGTCTTCATCTTCTTCATCATCCTCTTCTTCTTCCTCTTCCTCTTCCTCTTCAGCCCGTGGCCGAGGCTCCGTTTAAGTTTGATATGGAGCTGGACGATCTTCCCAAGGAAAAACTGAAGGAAATGATATTTGAAGAAACCGCGCGATTCCAGCCTGCCTATCGGTCATAATTGTTCTACAGGTAAATACAAACAGAGCTGTGTTTGAGAAGTACAACGACACATCCACAGTGCTTTGACTTTCCTCACCCCAACCCACAGCCACCCTTCAATCACTGCCTGATATTGAGGGGCGAGCCTGGTGCATGATGCATGGCTTATTCCTAGCTAGGCATGCTGTATAAACATAATCTCGATTTTATGATTGTATAAAAAATATATTTTACTACTAATATATGATTTGTATTTGAAGATGCATGAGGGAGAGTAATTCTAGAGGTCATGGCTTCATTCTTTATCTGGCTTACCTGCACGCCTCTGGAAATGCTGTACTCTGCTTCAGCCCAGAGGGCACCATGCTTTAATGGGCATGTGCATCCCTTTGATTTCTGCAGAGTCAGTGTCCCCTACATTACAATAAGCCCGCTGAGCCCCTGTGCGTTCCCTCTAGAGCAGGAGTACTCTGCGGAGGCATTGTGAATAGAGATGGATCTATATGTATATATCTCTGTCTGTCTGTATGAATATGAATCTGTTTTGTCCTCAGAGCTGCAGGCCTGGCCGTGTTCGGATGCTGTTGTTTCTCTTGCCAGCTTCTCCTCGGTGGTGTCTTGTGGTTCGTCTTGGCTCCCCGGCAGTGCCATCAGCTGTTTGTGGAGGACAGTCTCTGGTAGCTGTGTCTCCGAACGCTTACTCCGATCTCTATACATATTCACTAAACAGATCCGCTCCCTGCATGAGCATCGGTCATATTAAAGAAGTGCATTCTCTGAAGAGCAGGCTGGCTGGCTGTCTGTCTGTCTACACTGGGGATTTCTAGGGTGTAGTAAAGTAAAAAACACTGTCACACAAGATAGATATTTCAAGTAAAAAGCTGTATTCAGAGGTTCCCTAAAATATACGTAGTGAGTGAAGAATTCTGATTTTTTTAACAAGCAGATCGAAGATGCCCCATTTAGTTGTACTATATTTATATTTGTACTTTTTCTAAACACTGTTGGTAATAATAGTATTGGTATAGAAATATTTGACTTTGTAAGCACTTGACTTTATAAGCACTGCACTGTTAAAATAATGTACAGTATTTTTTACATTGCCCGTCCCTACCTAAAACAGGAAAAGCAGTGTCTGTACTGTGAGACGCTGAACACACGTCGCCACGCCAGCAGTGCTGAACTCATTTCTAAAAGCAGTGTCTGTACTGTGAGACGCTGAACACACGTCGCCACGCCAGCTGTGCTGAACTCATTTCTAAAAGCAGTGTCTGTACTGTGAGACGCTGAACACACGTCGCCACGCCAGCAGTGCTGAACTCATTTCTAAATGCTTTATATCCCTTATTTTAAACAGATTTTCATAGTCACCTAAAAACACACTGATAATACAGATGTGTGTTTTGAGATGGAATATAAATAATTCCCTTTGAACCCAAAACATGTTTAACACAGTAAGACTCCCTAGTCTAGGTGTGGAAAAATGTTCTTTTTTTAATTTTTTTTTTTTTTTTAGTAATCAAATGCTGCTTTGTGATAGTCCCAGTGCATGCACTTCTTTAATACTCTGGTCATTGCAAAGATAAAGACTATCATCATCATCATCGTCGTCATCATCATCATCATCATCATCATCATCATCATCATTTTGTAAAGGGGACATGCTCACTCACCTTGGCCTATCAGTCGGTGTACAAATGCCCAAACAATTGTCGACTTCCCTTAAGAGACAATAATAGTGTTCTATTGATTTAATAGGTTCTACTCGATGAATGTGGATGGAGCACTCCAGCTAGCCCCTGATTCCTTCATAGTCTTGCAGAGTTCACTTTCGTCGTCTGTGGAATCGTTAGGCACAAAGTAACCCAGCAGCAGTTTTTCAATTTGTATATTCGGATGCAAAATCCATAACTGGGGCTTTTTAGTTTGAATCAATAAAACCAAATTACTTCCATATATAAATAAAGCAAGCACCCATAGCTGCTCATTTCTGCTTGCATTTCTAGATTATTATTTTATTTTATTTTTTTCTTCGCACATCGCAGTGATATGTAAGGCTTCAATGAGTCTGTCTCCTTCCATCTGTCATATGCAGTCAACATTTTAGTTTGATTATTTTCAGGCTGAAGGAGAACGGCCACGTCGCTAGCACTAAATCATGAATGAAATAACTTGTTCTCTTGCTATGGATTCTGCTGAGTATTTGTGGACGCGGTTGTACAGTGTTGGACTTGACTTGTTGTTCTCAAAGTCTTTCAAGTGTAGTGCCTCCTCTTTCTCCCTTTGTGGTCAAGTTTCTTGCCTTGTAAAAAAAAAAATATATATATATATATAGGGACTGTGCCCTCGCATGACTGTTAAAAGCTTATTATACAAAGACTGTATAAGTGCCACATTCCTCTCTCATCGTGGGTAACCCTGTTGTAGCCACTCTGACTTGTGTTTGACTATGCTGTGCTCTTTTAGTGAAAATAGTGACGTTTATTACTACCTTTTTATATATATTTTTTGGTTTAAAAAAAAAAAAAAAAATTCATTTTTTTCTGCTCTCTTGCTTTTTCCAACAGTTTCACGGTCAAAGCTAAGTTGTAATTAAAATACCTGTTACAGATTAAACAACATGGTATACGATCCCAAGGACTCTTTGGACTTGAATCATATTGGTTGCCTGATTTTTGCTTTAAGCTGGTGTATGTGTGTGTGTGTGTGAGAGTGACTACAAAAGTGTCTGCGTTTTACAATGACCATTTTAAACATGGACATGTAGGCTAGCTAATCTATTTTATAGGGAGGGGTTATAAACAAATACTAAAATAGACCAAAAGATTTTCCCTGTGAACCCCCCCTTTCAAAGAAAACACACTTCCCATGAAGATACAGTGTTGCAGTTCTCAAGCGCCCGCAGCATTGTTCAGACTTGAAAGTGGTGGCAGTGTACGTGTAGCTGACAAAGTAACTCCGTAAGTCTTACCTGCTGTGCACTTCCCGTGAGCAGGTTCATAAAGAAACACACGCTGCAGTAAACGTGGATTTTCATTCTAGAAAATGATATTGTTTTACTGAGTACTGCAGGTTCCCACCACTGCAATGCCTATTCTGCCATTAATCAACAAGCTGCTTCTGCATCCCTATTCACGGATACACTTTACACACAGGACGCTAATTCTTGAAGTGAAGCAGTATCCCACTACCTGAAAGTAAGCAGATCAAACTCTCTTTGATACGGTGCCAGACAAAATGAATTTGCCACTTAATCTTGGGTAAATTCATAAGACATTAACACTTCCCTTTTTGCTTTGTCTTTTTTGTTTAACTGTTTCAGTCCCGAAATGTATGTTTGTCGCGCTGAAGAATAAACTCCTTTTTATTGAGCAGACGTGAGAACAGGACAGACAGTGATTATTCTAGGAGTCCCATGAAGTTCCAGCGTGATTTCCGACAGCAGGTTAACAAGCAGCACTAAGATAAGGCAGGACCTCAAGGGTTAAAGGAAGGTCTATGTTGTCACTAAATATTTTTTTTTAACATTTTGATAAAGTGCACCCCAGCTTCTTTATAAAAAAAACTTGTAAGCAAGCATTGACTGGAGATTAGTCTTGCAGTGCTAATATATAATGTACGAGTTTACAGTTCTGAAAAGGGTGGGTTGTGCTGCATCTTCTTGAAGCGCTCTGCCAGTTCTGTTGTGAAATAACTGGCTTACCTTGTTTATCTGGTCTGCATGATGCCTTCTTATTAGTCTTGATATTATGAGATTTCTAGCGCTGCTAATTATTTAGTGGGAGATCAGTTTTGATTGCAGTAATTATCTTCAATCTGTCTTTGTTTTCACAATAACAATAAAAAGTGTACTACCACAGCTATGTGACTGTTCTACGGTATATTGAGAACTTGCTGGAGAATAGATGGAGCGTTTTTTTTTTTATTTAATATTTCTTTTGGATGTTTCTGTAAACCTTTTTTTTATTATTCAATGAATGTTCTGTTTCTAGTGCATATTAATCTTGTTTGAAAAATAATTGTTTTCATGTATTAAATTAATACTGTATAAGTATGTAACTAATAGAGATTTTATTCACTACAAGCAACTGACGTTCGCGTCTGTGATTTCTGCTCGTGGTTGTGTCTTATTGGAGTGGATTAACATTCCAAGTTGAACACATGAAGGCGGGGCGGGACGGGACGGGACGGGACGGGACGGGACGGGGGGGGGGAGGGAGGAGGATATGAATTCACACTTTAAACAACTGAAGCGTAACCTTTTTAAATTCTCTCCAGCTGCTGGGCCCACTGCAGTCCTTCATTCAATGCCATTCTCGCTGGTTTCAAAGTATAGTTTGTTTCACCACTTTACTATGACGTTCGACCCAGGAACCCCGGAATAAAGACGTTACACCCCAATAGTGCTTTGTGCATTTTTCCATTTTTAAGAAAGAAAAGCAATGGATCAGTGACACGCTTACGCTGCCTGGCTTGTGGGATCCCTTCTATATTGCTGATGAAAGAATGCATTTTGGCCAGGTGATTTCCGAATTCCCAAACTGGGATTCTGTGTCAACCTGAGGCTTAGTTTCCAGTTTGTCTTAAGCTACGCAGGATTCCCAGCCATTCATTTGAACATGTTCTTAATTCATTTAAAGTCTTCTTGGCTGTCTGAAGACTTTGTGTGCATAGGAAACCAAAAGATAAGCAGTTACCATATCATTGCACGCAATGCACGCGTTACTTTGAGAAGCAAGCCCAGCTATTTGATGCGTGAACCGCGTAGTAACGCTGGATACACAGTCCGATGCCATCATTCAAGACGTGCCCCTCATTAGGAAGACGAACACACACACGGGTGTGAGGCGTGAGGATCTTCTCCTGCATTGAAAGGCCTCTCCGAGGGCCAGTTGAAGATCATGTTCTAGTTGTTCAGCTCTGACAGCAGTGTGTATAAAAGGACAAAGGTGGATAAGATGGGAGTTACAGGAGTGCCAACCAGGAATATAATATTTCCTATGGAAGATCTACACCTTGAATGGAACTACCGCAGGGTCTGTTTGCAGTAATGAACTTGTCTTTGCCTCAGTCGTCTTGTTACCGTGTGTATTGAGTCCTGTGTTCTTTTTTCCTATTTTTCAAGGGTGAATAAAAAACATCTGGCTGCTGCTTGCAGTCCAGTTTGCCTTCTTACAGCCCCTTGTCATTTGGCATTTAGTCATTAACTGCTGCTGTTAATAATAATAATAATAATAATAATACACACACAGTCTCCCGCCTGGATGTGCTTTGTAAATTTATATTGCACATGATGTCAATATTTTCCACACCACTGTTGTTTGGCAGCCGCTTTCCATTTCTTCCGGATTATGTAACAGTGCTTTCAGATTCCCAGCTTGTTGCCATCTCCCATCCCTTGATATACTGCAGAGCTGGCTGTTGCAGGATCGGGCTCCCCTCGGTGATACGGGCTCTGGCAGAGGAGCTGCAGCATCCTAATTACAGGGGCTTGTTTCATCTCCCATTTATCATTGTTCTGTGCACTTAGGCTGTCTGCATAATTACACTGTTCTGCCGGTGATTGAGTTATGCAGGGTCTTTAATGGTGTCCAGAATTAACTCATCGGAGGCTTGTTTTGTTTTCTGCACATTCATATCTATATCTATATCTATATATCATCACTGCCCCAAGCATATAGGCATAGGTATTGCATGAAACATATTCACACCACACCATAGTAAAAGGCCCTAAGGTTGGGTTTGATGCAAATAGGGATGGTAGGTGTGGGGGGGACTTGTCCCTAAATTAAAGGAATACAAACTCAACAGGCTCCCAAGCTTTTAAAACCTGTAATGCCACAGATAGAGTTCAGTGTGTGTGTAAACACATTAGCGAGCATTGCCACTTTGTTTCCTTAAAACCCTCGGTTGGCAAGGCAACTCTGGAGCCCTGCCCGTGGAGCTTTCGGTGTCATGAATGGAAAATGAGAAGGAAAAGGAAATTGAGGTTAAACTGATTTGCCTGTGCAGAAGACTGTCTGAGGAGCGGTTGCCGTGGGAGCAGGCTGTCCTTGATGACCCCCAGGCAGCGGCCTGCCTCACTGCTCGAGAGCTCTTGTCGCTTCAGCGCCGCCGCCTCTTGTTCTCTACCACGACCGAGAGAGAGTGAGAGAAAAGGTGAGGGCTGACCTTCCGCGAGGAGAGGGAGCAGAAAAATAAAGCACTTGAAATACAAAAAACAGCTGTGAAAATGAAGAGCGTGCGCCAGGCTGCAGTGCTGTCATGAATGAAGGGACGTGCGAAACATTACACTGAGAAATGGGTTACGAAAACTCATTAATATAATAATAAATAGAAAATAAAACAGTTACAGTTTCAGCAACTTCCTGAGATCCACAGTGCAATGTGTGTGAGATGATGGATTTGTAGGGTGCAGGAGCTGCCCATCAATTCCAGCTGTCTGTGTGTGTGTAGATAGATAGATAGATAGAAAGAAAGAAGCAGTGTTTTAAGAAGTAAGAGCCAGGGGCTGGTTGCAATAAAACACCTGAAGTATCATTTTGAACACTTAAGGATACATTAACTCTGTGTTCACTGAAATGTGTTGAGCTGCTTTCTGCATCACTCTTAAACTCAGGGAACACTGAAGGGGAAACTAAAGGGACAGATTTAACTTAATGTGTTTTATGCAACTGACCACAGGAGAGTTACTCTTATCTTCCAAAGATGTGTGCGGTAGGCTGACAGACAGCTTACCTCAGACATTACAGGGTTAACCATTGCAGTACAACGTGACTCCCACCCAAGCTGCTCAGCCTATCCATTCTGCTCACACACTCTACAGACCCAAACAAACTGCCATTCATTCACTTCCAAATCCAAACAGTGGGGTTTTCCAGAGAGGACCCAGACACCTCTCCACAGCCTTGCTGGCCTGTGAGGATGAAGAAGTGACTCCAAGGAACAGCTCAGAGGAGGTCCCCCACGTTCAGGAATCTGGACTCAGGGAACAGTCTGCAGACCCCCTGGCAACTGAGCACTCCTGGAGTGTAGATTTCAATTGGAAATGCATTGAGTGTGCATTCAAAAGAAACTCGATGAGTGTTGGAAAGTTTTGTTATTGAATGGGTTATTTATAGTATCTATGAGCAGCGCATGAAATATTGTGTATAGGCAGCGCTGGACCGTGAACCCGCTCTGTTTAACTCTCTGTGGGGTCAAAGAAGCCTCAGCACTTGCCTTCAGTCTGTGCCCATCCAGTTCTTAGGCTAATAAAGGTGTCCTCGTGCCAGTTAAGATGTGTGTTCTGCAAGACTCCTGCAGAAGACTGGATTAGCTTGTGTGTGTCACTGGATGTCATGCAATAATCCCAGTCTCAGTAACTAGGATGTAAGTCACACCAGGCTGGGGCAACGGAGCAATTGCTGCTTCCCACACTGCAGCAACTGTGCTTTTCTTATCCAGGTGCTTGTGAGTGCTTCAGCAATGCAATAGGTATTCATTCATGACATTACAAGACAGAGGGAATGTATTGTGTCATGTACGAGATCACCGAATAGCTGTCCTGTGGGAACAGCAGATCTGTGCAAGAGAAAAACAGATCATAAAGAACAGAGTTTTATATACAACGCTGCTGTCTGTCTGTTAACATCGGGCCCATGCATTGACCCAAGCTAATGCATTCACCCAAGGTAATGTTTGAAGTGCCACTCAGGTTACTGTCAGTAAAACATTATGCATAATGCCAGCCGCTGCCATCTAGTAACTGCCATCTTGACACACTTGTGTGCATTAGCTATTGAGTCTGAAAAATGGAAAGCTAACTGCAAAAAAAAAAAAAAAAAATCTAGCTTGCCAAGATCACTGTCCTGTCTCTTGTTCAACTGTCCAATAATATTTTGGGAGATTTAGATTTAAATCTCTTGTTTTGCACTTTGTCTGCAGGGCCATTTTACTGCTTCCTTTATCATCAGTGGTACTAAACAGTGATAAGGGTGGTAGTGACAATGGTACTACATCTGATTAGGAGCACGAAAATGGGATTTTAATACCTTTGTGTCTACACTTCCAAAATGTGAACACACTGCATCACTTGAGATGAGATCAAAAACAGACTGGTATCAATGAAGACAGAACACTGAGAAATCACAGAGCTGAGCAACTGCGCCCTCTGCTGCTGGAAACACTCACTACACATGGCAAACCTGCATCGAGTCTGCTAACCCCTAAAGCATGCATTTCCTAGTAAAGTAATCTGAAATCGATTCTTCTGAAGTCTTGGATCAGATTCTTTGTATGTCCTTTGAGAATAATGTGACATTTTGTGGGACTTTTACAGCTACTGAGAATTATCCGTTTGTGTGTGTGTGTGTGTGTGTTGAAAAGCAAAGCAATTTGTGGTCTTTCTCAATGTCTTCATCTTGGATATTAAACAAAACATAACAAATATTCCGAGGAAACCCTGCTGTGCGTTTTGCGCACTGAACACTGGGTGGCGCTGCTGTGCTGCACAGTAACAGCATCTTCCCTGTGCACTGGCTGTAAAGCCTCGTGAGAGCACGTCTCTTTGTCAAATCCCCTGTGTGTTGTGATGCGGCCACCTGGACTAATGCTCCCGAAATAGCAGCGCTGCTGCATCCCGTGATGCGGAGAAAGCTCCTTGAAGCATTACCCTCAGAACATCACCTGTGAGAAGCACGCTGATCAGCATGAATGCACACCTGCAGCTGATAGCATTCGCAACGAAAAACAAGTGAGCATGCATCGAGGAACTGGGCTTATTAAAACAGGTGCACGCATTCCACTGTCCTTGTCATGCCGTTCAGTACCCTTCTCATCGGCCCGGCTGCTTTGTCAGCGTTACTGTTTTCAGCTGAGAGCTTTCATTCAGCTGCTTTATGTCTGACGCAGTCAAGCCAGCCGTCCAGTGAAGTGAATGACAATTTCCTGTGAAGAGTGTGCAGATCTCAACCCTCAAAATAATGAGCCCAGCAGCAGGGTGCCAGTGACAGCCAGCGAGCGGCAAGGCAGGCTCATTGGTGTAAACCGTGATTCACAGAAACATCTGAACATTAGGTTAGTTTGTGAATCTCCACCCCCTCAGGAAATTCATCCTGGTATCAATGCTTCATGATGAGTCCTCTCTGTCTCTCTCTGTGCATCTTATATTCACCGGGATTATAATTTGGTTTTGTTTTTAACACCGGTATCACGAGTATCACAGGTATTCCATAGGAATGGATCTTTCTGAATCATCCTGAATGTACTACAACTAGTGGCCTACGAATGCTAGCAATACCAGACAAATAAACAGCTATTCATATAATATAATATTGTACAGCCGACTATAAATTAGACCATTTGATTTTTAACTTGTGGTTGTTAGCAGTGGTTAGCTTTTATTAAGTATTTTTATTTTTTTTACAGTAAAGGGTCTTTAAACTGACTTAACCAACGTATTCTTGTCAAATACATTAAATTAAATTAAAATAGTTTGTTCACCAGGCTTTTTTTTAATGAGTTTTACTTTATGATATTAAAAAATATATTACGAACCAGAATTAAATACTGGTACCTCTATTAACATGAATTCAACCTTTAAAATACACTCTGCTTTACATAATGGTTCCCGTTAAAATGCACAAAGACTGCGCGTCCAGCAGCCTAGGACAATACTGAAAGACTGCGCGTCCAGCAGCCTAGGACAATACTGAAAGACTGCGCGTCCAGCAGCCTAGGACAATACTGAAAGACTGCGCGTCCAGCAGCCTAGGACAATACTGAAAGACTGCGCGTCCAGCAGCCTAGGACAATACTGAAAGACTGCGCGTCCAGCAGCCTAGGACAATACTGAAAGACTGCGCGTCCAGCAGCCTAGGACAATACTGAAAGACTGCGCGTCCAGCAGCCTAGGACAATACTGAAAGACTGTGTTGTCATTTGGAGCGTGTCGGTGGCGCGCCTGTTGTTTACCCAAACCACGTTCCCACGTAATGCGCGCCCCCGCCCCCCGGGGAATTAGCCTGTGTCTTTCACTCGGTAGCGCGCGTCGCTAAAAACAAGCCAAAGGATTCATTGTCTCGGACCGCAGAGCGCACGTCATTGGTCGTAGAGCTCAACTGAAGTAGAGTTCCAGGCTGTGCGATTGGTCCTCGGAGATGACTCCGGTTCTTATTGGCTGCGGGTTGGGGGGTAGGTCGGACCACCACGCGCTGTCTGCTTCTTTGTAACAAGTTCGAATGTAACGGATCGGCAGAGAAACAAAACAAAACGACAAGGCGAGAGGCGCTCTTCATATAACTCACATAATACGACTAACAGACGACCGTGTGTTAGAGACCAGTTAATTATCAAATACACAGGGGTGCTGGGTGACGTGGCTGATTTAGAGGACCCGAAGGAAGGGCAGAAAAAAACAAAACAATTTCTTTCATGAAATATCTTTGGAAAACAGAAAACGGGGGGAATATACGAGGGGAACATTATAAACGTGTGTATAAGACTATTCACTGAATGCAATTCTGGAGGGTCTGTTTTTTTCAAAGTGGAACCTCGTTTTTATTAAGATTAGATCATTGTTTTTAAAAAGAAATAAATCAGAGGAATAGCCTGCAGTGCTAGGGAGCAGGAGGTTTGACCAATGGAAAAATATAAACGCTAGATAGATGAGAGTAACCAAAGGTGGAGACAGCAGCTGACAGAGAGGAAACAACAGCAAGAATAAACGAGACCATCGTGGATGAATCAAAGAGTCGGGATCTGGAGAAGGAGAAGTATGAAATGTAATCAGAGACACTGAAGAAGGCTCGCTACAGAGGGGATCTCTGCTGCTGGGGACCGCAGTACTGCTCATCGCGAATGAGAGAAAAAACAAAGGCGAGAAAGCATTCTCTGGAACCGGTTAGGAAGAGGACATTTGTTGAGCGTAAGTATAGCATTGTTACATATGCACAAGTTTGGACAAGAACTCACATTTCGGGGAGGTTAAAAAAAAACGACGTTGGTAAGTAATGTAAAGGGGTGTCACAAAAAGGGAGTCGTCATACAAGCTATGACGCTTTACACTTTGAAGTGTTTATCAATGTGAAGTCGATAGCATGTCAAGTATCTTTGTAGCTATACATTCCTGGTGTCTTATAGCGCTGTTTTGATTTTCCGGAGAAGCTCGAATTGCTTGTCTTCATTCATTGTGTAGTAATTTAGGAAGTGTGATGTTATATTTGTAATGAGATGGGGATTGGATCTGTATGCGCGGGGGGGGGGTTTAAATGAGCCGTTTGGAGAAACGGGCTGCAGTGTTTTTATGTAGCTGTGTGAACTAGGTCATAAAAGCAGCGGTAGCGCGCACAATACAAACACATGACGTCGTCTTGATCCGATCCACTGTCTTTCGATCATGCAGGTTTAATCAATCAACTTAGCCAGTCATCCAGATGCAGAATAAACTGGTAAGCGTACAATATGTTTGAATTAGTTATACAGTGGCATCAGAAACACGAGACCTATTGAAATGCGGGAGATTTGTGTCATGGTTATATTGTAATAAATACTGTTCGCAATCGGACAATCGCAAAATGGCCAACACATCAGTATCTGTTAATAAACACAGCATGATCGGGGTATCACCTCTGTTGGTGTTTAAACAAAACGCGTTTGAGCCCATTGTAAATGCCAGTAGGTGCCTTGGTAACTGTGTGCCCAGCAAACAAATACGCGGTTTCCATGTGCAACTGCAGCAACGGTACTTAGGCATGTTAACAACGCAGATGTCAGACGAGCTAGATAATCCGGTGGAGGAGGATTTGCAGCTTTGTATTTCCAGGACGAGCAACACTTCCACGACCTGTAAAAGGATTCTACACACACAGGAGGATTTTAAAAGAGAGACCACAAACCGCGCAGCAAAGCTTGTAAACAATGGCGCATTGCGTAATGCGTAACGTATGTATAAACACAATGTATTTTAGTTGACACAATCCCAGCCCGTACTGCAGTAAGGGTTACATGCGCTGTGTCTTGTCTTGCGCGGCTCTATTGCACAAGATCATCATGCTTTCAATCTGTATTTGTTTACATATCCGGGTATGCGACCATCGCAGGCATTATCCCGCCTCGTCTGTTACTTGATTGGATATCTGCGTCTCAATCACGCAATGATCCGTCCCCCATAGTGACGTCAGTCTCTTAGCATCCAGGCCAGGCGCAATCAGACACAAAGAAGGGAACAACAAAGACACCAGAAAAGGACATGCTCGCGTGTCTCAAGCCAGCAGGATCACGACTCGAGGCTTGGACCCGGAGATACTCGATACAGCGGGCTGTATTTGAGCTGCAGCGCCACAAAGAACATTCCGATTTCATGTGTGAAAGTGCTCCGTTTTAAAAAACTAATTACATCTCCAAACCAGGATCACTGCTAGCGGTAAGTGTGAGCCTGTCTTATGAAGAAGTGACCAGTGTGTGGACATCGTGAACACTAAAAAGTTAATGTTATGACCAAAAGGTGTCGGGTATTGATGGTAAATGCTGTATAGAGGGTAATATATTTAACATAATATTTTAGTTTTAGGAAATATGCAGGATTTAATAACAACAACAACAAAGTATTATATTCACACCACGGAGACAATGATTAAACTTCTCTTGAGCGAGCAGTGCGGTGAATTTCAGCGTGTGCAATGAACGTGCTATTGACAGGTGTGCGTTCGTGTGGAATGACAGGCGCAGCTTGTAACAGTGTCCATGGGATGAAGTTTTTGCATTATTCAGCTCCTCAGTAGGCCTCAAGGAGGATATTGCAGTCAGAAGGGATTACAGTACATTCTAGGGTAGTGTGTGTGTACAGCAGAGACCTCATCAGAGCACCAGCAGGGATTTATTCATTCTGTATCTGTGTATCCCACAAATACAGTAACAACCTGCCCTGCTTGGTTTAGTTGAAAGCCTGGAACTGGATTTGGAAGTGATGCAGGAGTAAATATAACCTGGTGTAACCCAAGTTGGGAGTTAGTAGTTTTTAAAATAGATAGATCGGTCAACTGGGGAAAAAAAAGTTATTGTGGTCTATAGCTTATTTGGGTTTCCCTTACTATTAAAATGTTTAACTTGTCAGGTCATTCCTGCTAATCCACATGGCTGTCTGTGGTAATGTGTGCTTTGGTCGCTCATGTGTACCGGGCTGAGTCTTTGGTATTTTGTAGCCATGTATTTGTTGTCAGTTATTCGCCATGCATGCCTTTGTTTTTGTGTGTGGCTGCTTCCTTGTATGGTGTGTTTGTAAAGAGGAAGTAGACTGACATGAGTCCTGATATAAACAGCAGCACTTTTAAAATAATATACATACACACAGACAAAGTCACTGCTGAAAGAGGCAGAGCCACACAGAGGAAGTTATTCTGGTGTCAGAGGATATAGCATGGCTGCTTCACAGCTTTCTGTGCATTACAGTGCAGAGCAATGGGAGGTCCTTGGGACTTTTTATGAGGATGTGGTAAAGAAATCACCTACTTAAACAAGTTATATCAAAATACTTGTGCTTTGTAAGAAAACAATCTGTGCCAAACTGCTTAAATCCTTTAAACATGTTTCAGAGTTGCTAATTAAAAGATAAAATGGTAATTAAAATCCCTTCCGAGCTGTTAACCAGGGAAGATTGAGACAGGACCTTGTATCTGCACTGCAGTGCTTGCCTTCCGTCTCACTGTGCTCTGTGTGCGGAAGTTCACTTGTTATTGTTTGCAGCGTAGACTGACTGTTGTCTGCAGACATGCTTCCTGTTTTGCATTTTAGAAAGTAACCCACATATTGAGTGGGACAGTCATTTTCACTTGATAAGAAGTATTTTGTACTTGTTTCCTGTTGGGTGTTCACAGGGCCCCCACTCCTCTGACAAACCATGAGCAATTAAAAAAACACCTGCAGATTGCAGGGTAGAGGTGTATTTGTTTGTTTATAGTAGGAGTTACTGTAGTTTATCAAAGCAATGCAAGATGAGCACAATGCAAGTCAATGCAGCCTGTCTGAGGTCTGTGTCTGAGCTCAAGACTTTGATCTGTTTCAGTGTGAAGCAGTGCAAGAAAACCAAAGTAGCACATTTATGCAGGAAACAGTAAAACGTTACTCATTTTCACAGCATGTTGCTGCAGAGGTCAGCTTGTGTGCTGTGGAACATCAGCTTGTACATGTACTTGCTGTTAGTGTGAGTTTCCTATTTACGTCTGTGTTTCCCCAATCTTGTAAGATTAGACAGATTTATTATTGAGTTTGCTTGATGTGCTTGCTTTTCATTAGGAGATGTACCTGGAATCCTTTGTGCTGTTATTTATTAAAGTTAGGGTGGTGCATCATAAAAATCTACATGCATTTCATAGCATCTTTTTTTAGTAGCACACTGTCATGGTTAACCATGAGATTTGTCCTTCAGAAAATGTGCCCTGGCTTGGCAGATGTTGTTCACAGCATGATCAGCTCAAAGACAAACACACACAGTATTCAAGTTGTGCTTAATAACATCTGACTCCTCTTATTTTCTCAATTTGTCACTTGATAGGCTTATTCTTTATCAGGCGAACAAGATACAAAAGTACAATTCACTTTTTTTTCTTTTTTATTCCTTTTGATCCACAATTTGAACCTGGGATAGATCAAAAACATTTTCAAAAATGGTATGTGTGTGTATATATATATATATATATATATATATATATATATATATATATATATATATATATATATAATGTATATGTATATATATAATGTATATGTATATGTATATATATTATGTATATGTATATGTATGTATATGTTTGCATGTAGTGTTTGTTGTATGGCAGAAGAATGAATTGCGTTCTTTTTTTGTTTGCTTTCTTTGGCAGGTCTATTTCTCCTGTGGTGTCTGTGTGGACCGTACCACACACCCACTCCAGAACAACGACGGCTTTTGCTTGGATTTTCCAGTGTTTTTTCTGTCAGCAAGTTCAGCAGAGTTGTAACTCTTCGAGTGCCAGCCCGGAGCTCAGCGAGGAGGAGCAGCCACACACTGAAATGGTGAAGATGACAAAGTCCAAGACTTTTCAGGCGTACCTGCCAAACTGTCACAGGACCTACAGCTGCATCCATTGCAGAGCACATCTTGCAAACCACGATGAGCTCATCTCAAAGGTAGGGATTGCTTTTGTTTTTGATCTTTTCAAACTGCATTGCACGCTAATTCTCTGAAACTGACCCTTAGTGAGCCAGGGCTTTCTAATTGATGTTACTGATTTGTAAGTTTGGATTGTAGGGCTGCTGGCTTTCTCTCTCACCTTGCATGGTGATGCTACTCTGGGGTTAGCAAGCTTTCTTACAGGTAGGAGGATAATACACACTAACATCTGAATCCAAGGGAAAGTGAACTTCACCCTTGACTCTATGCATGAATAGTCTATTGATTGGTCTGTGCAGGTTTTCATTTGAAAGGTAGTTAAGTTTCTTGGTAACCCTCACATCCAGTTTGTGTTAAAGGTACTTGGACATGCTTCAAGTCAAATGCAACGGGTGTCTAAAGCATGAACGTGACACAGCTGCAAGTTTATGTCTTGGGTGTTGTCCATTTTGACTTTGACTGCACAGAGAATTTACTCTTCATACTAAATAGTCATTACACATACTCCTATAAATAAAACTGTAGGCTGACTATTTCTTAGGAAAGGTTATGCATTTATAACAACAATTCCAATTGGCTTCAGCAAATTGACTTTAAATGTTGGAAACTAATTTACAGATTCTTTTTTATTTTCTCTTAACAATGCGTGCAAGTGGCACACATTGTTTTTAGAACCTATCCAATTGGTCCATCATCCTGCCAGATTGGGGGTGGTGTGCACTGGCTGGGTTTGACAGACATTTGAAACAGCCGTTTGAAGGTTGGGAGGGACAGTGGTTAGTGATGTCTTGAGTGTGCTTGGTGAGTCTGTTCACTAAGGCACCACAGAGTAGAGCACAAGCTCAGGAAATACAGACTGAATTAGCCTTTAACCCAGTACTGAGACCCTGGGACAGCTTCAAGGCAAGCTGCCAGCCACGGATAGAGGGCTTTGTGTCTTTAGCTTTGTTGATCCTTCACTGTTTGCAAAGTCTTGAATTTCATGTTTTATTAATAGATCTGTGTGGCTCATTGAATGATGTAATACAATCAATATGGGTCATATGCTTAGGACTTTAAGGACTCCTGAAAGCAATGTGTGTTTTTTTTTTTTGTTAAATGAAGTTTGCAGTCAGAAGTTTATTCTCATTTTTCAAGCACTGTTAAATGTTTGTAATCACAAACCCCGGTTTTTAAAACAGTTTTGTGTATAGGGCCCTATGTGCTCTGTTACTGTGAGAATCCCGGGTGATTCTTTTGACAGATAGCTGAGATCCATCCCTTCTGATTAGAGGAAACTTGAAGTTGTGACCTCATGCTGTTTTTTTTTGATGAATTAACAAAAGCGTAGGAAATGGTGACATATTATTAGAATTGTGTTCCTTTCAAACAATCCTAAGCAGGGGTACAGGATAAAGGTGTAGCAGGAAATAAAAGCGACATGATTTAATTAACATTTTCCTGCTTCCCTCCTTCTTTTAAATCAATAAAAAAAAAATCTTCAGTCAGTTTGACTGTATGTAGGTTTTTAAAATGTTTTTCTTGAACCTACTACTGTTTATAGTTCAACAGTATAGGCCAAATAATAGATGCAGAAGTATCTAGAAATACAGGTTTCTGTTCTCCTAAGCGTCACAGTGCTATTCCTGAGTTCTGTCACACAAGAACACCCTGCCTCTGTGCATGAAACTCTAATCTCCTCCCTGGCTGGGTGTGGATTGTTCACACAATGATCGTTTTTTGTAATATTTCATGTTCTGATTTCTGTTGATCAAAACCCCATGGAGTATATTTCACCCCATTAACTACTCGTAGTGGTAGTTGGTTAATAAAGTTGTGTTCTAGTTCAGGACAAATGGAAATTTAAAGAAGGGGTCCTTTTTCTGGTGTGTTATTCCGTCTCCTGATGAACAAGTTAATGGAACGCAGTTCTCTATAAACCTATTGATTTTAGGGGTGACGCTCCCAGGGGAGAGGTCCGTGTGTGGTTGTTCAGTTATCCATAATCAATATTACAGATGCAGCAAATCTCCCGGTACTACTGAATCAGTGTCCCAGAGAGACTGGCCTGTGTTGTTCAGTGGCGAGGGTTCAAACTGAAGGTCATTCCAAAGTAGTCAGTTTTTCTCTTCTTGCCACTCCTTTGACAGGGTTAAGAAGGCACGGGATAACCAGAGCTGCTGTCTGCTTTATTAGCATTACTTCAGGCTAATTTTGTAGTGGAAAACAAAAGCCGATTTAAGCTAGCTTGCTTGGGTCATGGTGACCAAAGGATAAAAACCAGTTTAGAATCCAATCCCTGTGACAAAGTGTTACGTACTCCACTTAGCAAATTCATAGTGCACTATTCAATGAATCTGTTTTAGCTAAGCAATTTCATTTTTTAAGTGGCTTATTTGTTAACACATTAGCTTCTTTCTTTCAGTTAAACTCCCCCCTGTATTCTGTGGTGTTTGCTGCTACAACCCGTCACACTTTGGATACCACAAATTAAAACACACCTTTAGAGATCAGTGTGCCTTGTACTGTACTTGCAGTCTGTAACTTACCTTTTGAGAAGAGTAGATGAGTAATGTGGACAGTAGATCCTGGGACTAATTTAACATTTAGAAATATCAAATGAAATATGCAAAGAAATATTCTTTTTGTTCTCAGTCTCCTTTCAATGTAAGGGTCATGCTTTGAGACAGCCGTTTGATTTGGAAATCTTTCAAAAACCATTTGGCAAAAAAACAAAAACAAAAGACTTCCTTTTGTCTAGGTGATGAAACTGCATCTGACAGCAGATTATGAAGGCGCTTCCTTTCTCTGTGCTCATTATAAATCAGATTGATGATTCAGACTCCTGATGGAGGCCATTTATACAGCTAATCCCACAAAATGGTTTATGCCAAACAAGTTTGTTTGTGTAGGTCATAACCATAAGGGTGATTATTATTATTATTATTATTATTATTATTATTATTATTATTATTATTATTATATTGCTATGTCCTCCCTGATTTAACTACAGTCATCAGTATATTGTATTTGTTGTCTATAGTAGAAATGCATTTGAATCATGAGGTTTAAGTAAACCATGATTACTTTAAAATATAGCTGCCGCTTGACTGGGTAATAAAGCTGGTGCCTGACCCTCTTTAGAGCTCTCAAACTGAAGAAGAAAAATGCTGAACGGACAGGTGCTGTTTTTAAAAAGACTGTTTGCTGTAAATATGTAGCCTACATACATGCTGAACGGCACACGTTTCTGTAATGCTCATGCTGGCAGGAAGCCAGGCAGTGAAGCCAAAACAAACCTCGGCTGTGCCGTGCAGCTCCTCCGGGTCCTAGCGGCACACCGTGTTACTGAACGAGAGTGCCAGCTGCTTGTACCAAGGCCACTGCTGCTTACCATCTCCAGACTACAGTGCTACAAAGTTGCTATAAAACCCTTTTTGTTTTGGAGAGGTGACATTCAGTCTAAAGGACTGTTAAGCCAGGAGCTGGATTGATCTGAGGGAAGGATTTGGTACTTTTAGTAAGTTTTTTTTTTTTATCTTGGCATTTTCTTCCTGTCCATTTAAAGAATGCCTGCTGTGTGTTGCTATGCTTGCCTTGATGGAAGCGTGTTGTTTGTGTGCTTTATTTATTGATTGATTGATTGATCTATTCTTTCCTTTTCTAGTCGTTCCAGGGCAGCCAAGGTCGAGCCTACCTCTTCAACTCTGTGTACGTATCACTCATTTGGACATTCATTTGATTATTATTATTATTATTATTATTATTATTATTATTATTATTATTATTATTACTTTCATTTGAGTAACTTTGCTTCAGAAGATTTCTATTTCTTGCATATAAAGCATTTCGTTCTGGCCAGTGATTCAGGAACACTCCCACATCTGTTCTCTTTGAATGAAATTTAAGACTCATTAGGTTTTATGCTTTTTGTTCACTGTTTTGACAGTGGGGATAGCCATATTTTAGACAGGTGTGCTGTATCCAAAATACAAATCAAGCATTAATTCAGCTTTTGCAAAATGAATGCAGTCTAGCAGTTATTGCCAATAGTTTTGTCTAGTTTTTAATAAGAGGTTGGACCGATCACTGGTTTGCAATTGTAATTAGGGAACTCAAGATAGGATTTTGTTTATATTCAACTATTATTATTATTATTATTATTATTTGTTTATTTAGCAGACGCCTTTATCCAAGGCGACTTACAGAGACTTGGGTGTGTGAACTATGCATCAGCTGCAGAGTCACTTAAATTACGTCTCACCCGAAAGACGGAGCAGAAGGAGGTGAACTGACTTGCTCAGGGTCACACAATGAGTCAGTGGCTGAGCTAAATTCATTTACAATCTATTTCAGTTTTTGGATAGAGAACTATTTTGAGAGGGAACTCAATTAAAAGTACCTCCACGGTAGTGCATTTTAGTCGTGTTGAATACTGTATCTCCTTTTCTGCATGGTTAGCGTTTTACAGTATATACACATAATTATGAAGGGATGGACCGACAGAGACCTGGAGGATGGGTGAATAACCTGGTAAGAGAATATTTTGTATTTCAAGAACTAACACACTAAACTTTCATTACCTTCTAGTTTAGCTATATATATATATATATATATATATAATCTCAATGTATATATAATCTATCACACATCGATAAAACAATTCTTCACTAATCTAGCTCCCACCCAATACCCATTTATTGAATCTTGTGCCTTAAATATTGATTGAATGTGACCGCTTAGGGTGCAAGTGCTTGATAAGTCCCTTTTTTTAAACTGGGGGTAGGGGGTGTTGCACTCCAGTATACTTTACATACTAGATATCTGTCATATGAGCACATGATTACTAGATTACATTTGTATAGTTTGGAAATTAAGAAAAGGTGTCCGACTTCAAGTGTGTTTTAGTTTATAATTGAAAGTGATCACAGGATTTTAATAAAGCTCGCGTGACAATACGATGACAAAGGCTTGGTCCAGCACAGCAAATAAAAGAAAGCAGATGTGTTAAGAGTGAATGTTGCACTGGCCTGAACTTGGTGGTTGAATTGTCTTAACAGTGATTTGAAGGTTTGCTTTTGAAGCCTTCTCTAATGCAGTATTCAATGCATAGTGGCAGAAGAGGTTGTCTGACTAGCTGTGTGCTGCTCATTGCTGCAGTAACCCAGTTACCCTGTGGGATCTCTTCAAGCCTAACAGTGTTCCTCTTTCATGTGCAGGGTGAACGTGGGCTGTGGGCCAGCAGAAGAGAGAGTCCTTCTAACAGGGTTACACGCTGTAGCCGACATCTACTGTGAAAACTGTAAAACCACTTTAGGTTGGAAATATGTAAGTACACCTCGTACTACTGTATGGTTATTAATCAGTTTGATTTCTAATGTCAGACAGTTTAGTCATGAATATTAAACTGCAAAATCTCTGGGGTGGTTTCTTTTTTACCCAGGCTTGGACTACAAGTCTGTAGCCATGTATTCAGGTGTTCAGTGCTGATTTTAGCCTGTAAGCTCAATCGCCACCCTGGGTTGATTCAGCCTCTATAATGTTTGTCATGGATCTGTAGTTAAACAATAGCTGACTGTATGTTCACCCTTTAACAACCCACTATTCAGAAGAAAATAAAACAATGGTTACCAGCAAACAGGACTTGCTTGGACAGTCTTTGTTGTAGTAACATGAGCTTTGGGAGAGTACAAGTAAAGACTCACTAAAAGGTTTTGTTTTGGAAGCATGAAAAAAAAAAGGTGTTAAAAGGTGGACTCCATTTGTAAACCCCCTGTAAATAATGCTTTGTTTTGTCTTGAATCCTCAGGAGCATGCCTTTGAGAGCAGTCAGAAGTACAAGGAAG
This sequence comes from Acipenser ruthenus, assembly GCF_902713425.1. Taxonomy (NCBI): domain Eukaryota; kingdom Metazoa; phylum Chordata; class Actinopteri; order Acipenseriformes; family Acipenseridae; genus Acipenser; species Acipenser ruthenus. The sequence continues at coordinate 1,510,889 of NC_081209.1, forward strand.
GAAAGTTTATAATTGAATTGGCTCACATGATCAAGGACAATGGCTGGGAGTGAATCTGAGACCTTTTCTTTTTGAGAACTGCTTGGGTCCAGGACTTCAGAGAGACCCAGTGGACAGAGACACATGTGTTCAGGTGGCTCAGCGCAGAACTTTAAAAAGCCTCACAACTGATTCTTCTGTTGGCTCACTTGAGCCCTTGTGGTTTCTTCTTCTTCTTTCTTCCCAGTTACAGCTTTTGGTGTATTCTATTCTGTTACATCTGAACCACTATTCAAAGAAAACAATTGTCACATGACCATTTTTTTTCCTAGAAAAAAGACACAAACAATACCTTGTGGTTTTAGTGCGTGAATGTCTACATTTCTTGTGAGAGACTCTTACTGATGGCAGACTGATGTTACTGGTTAGCATTTTTCTCCTTTGACTCCTGTCGTATCTCTACCTGTTGCTGTGCATGCTTCCTTTGCAGTGTAATGATGGGATTTTGCTGAGCAGCCGTCTCGGATGCTGGCTAGGGAGGGATCAGTAATATGTAGCACTTGATAGTATTTTATAGATGGGGAGGGGGTTGCAGTGATGTGGTATTTGTATTAATGATATCCCCTGTGTACCATGTATTACTTTATTTTCTTGACTGTGCAATCTGTGGCCACGCCTGGTACTACACATTACAACACCTATATAATTGTGACATGAACAGGAGTGGGTACTTGGGCAACTAACCTTGTTTCAATGGCATTTGTGGCTGGTTCCATGTTGCAGCAGCAGTACTAGTTAAAATAAATGCACTGGACAGTAGGGGAACCCGATTTAACTGCTTTCCCCAGTAAAGCATTTCCCTGCATCGGTGCAGAAACGGCATACTTGAATGCAGTTATTCCTTTTGCACTTTGCTGAGGTCATGACTTCATGAGAGTTTAGAGGCAAATGTCTGTCCCTTTTGTCCGACTCTGTCAGTCTTTTTCAGTGTCTCGATTTGCCTTTTCATTAATGATTGTAAGAAAACTAAATTATGGGTTGACTGGTTGCTGGAAAAAATCATCTCCCTGTAGTTTTAAAACTGTGCTAAATATGCTGAAGGAGCAGAGCATTGGTAGAATAGAACATTTTCACATTATTGCCCTTTTAAAGCATTGCCTGGTTTTTCATTCTTAAAAACTCTTAAAAACACTAAGTTGCCTCCTTTCCCTCATTTGGAAACATGCAGGCATTTCTGTGCCACTAAATACAAATACAAAACATAATGTGACTAATTATCTCGAAGATTTACAACACTTCTGCTGCTATTCATATATTTTTTTGTATAAAGAAAAAACTTCTTCTCGACCTTGACTTTAGTCTTCTGCACTTTACTGTTTCAACAGAGTATTCGAATGGTCATTTCTGTGTAAATGTTAATTCTGTGTTTGCCTCTATCCAGCATGAACCTCGTGCCTCTTCAAAAGATCCTGTCTCCTGTTGTGCAGTGCATGACCTGTATGTCCTGAGAAATTTAAGATTTAGGGCAACTTTCTTGGGGCTCATTCACCAAAACCTACACCGTGTACAGTATGTTGAAAAATGTCTCTCTTAAATAACCTCAGCATTATTAATAACCATGCTGAAAGTTGCTAAAGTACTAAACGCAAGTGGAATGTGTGTCCCCCTCTCTAATTGGGTGGTGTTTGCTCGGGGGTGGGTTGGGTAAAATGTATTGCATTGTGTATTTAATGGTGTGACACATGCTTGTAGTTCCAGTAAGCCCGCATGTTTTATTTCAGAGATGAAATACTGATTCTGTTTTTTGGTGAATTTGAAACGAGGGTGTTGCAGACTGCTGAGGGATAGGATGGCCAGTCTGGTTACTTGGTCTTTATCAGCAGGACAGATAAAATAAATACAAATAAAAACAAACAAACAAATAAACTACTTGAAAAATATACAGACGAAAAAGAAGAAAAAAAAAAAAAAAACTTTGAAAATCATTTTCCCTGTAAGAGTTTTGTACATATAATAAGAACATATTTAAAGTTTTATACCTATTTCTACTGGGCGAGTTCCTTCACTTCCCTAACTTCAAGCACTTTTGTTACTGTACCTTTTTTTCGTTTGCTATCACACTATGGTTTTGTTTTCTTCGGAGCTGATAGTGAGCGCAGGGATTTCCGGCTTTTTCCTGGGTGAAATTCAGATTGCAGTAGCTGGCTCTTTCTTGAACCAAATGAACATTCCGTGAGCTGGTTTCTCCTGGTTTTTTCATTGGCAGTAAATTGGAGGGTGCTAGCAAATCATATATGGAAAAATCGACAAGCTATTGTCATTGTAAAACAATTTGACTGAATTCAAAATGATGTGTATCGTGGTCATGCATTTAAAATATGTGAATACAAAAAAAAGCATACATCAGTGAAATGTATATCATATAGAATTTTTGACAATCTTGATTGCTTTACAAAATTCCCTTTCTAATTGCAATTAGAAGAAAATCTAGCGCTTCGTAGCATGGCTGTAAAGAATCTGTTAGCAAGCAGTACTGTTTCTCACATGGGGTAACTTGAAGGTGAGCTGGATTCACTTCTAATTGTTGTGTAGTGACACTGACTGAAGCTTTAGATCTGCTCATGTACAGGATAGCAAATGTCACTAAAGAATTAGAACAAGGTAACCTTAGATGCAGTTTTATGCAAAGGAAAAGATTGTAAGTTTGAAGAGTGTTATTTTCATAGGACTGTTAAACATATTATAAGGTCTAAAGCATGTTGTATTTATATAATTATATTGAGTCGTGCCTGATTTTTCTTTTCTTTTAAATGCAAAAAATAAATATGCTTTTTCTTTTCATTTTTTTTTTTTTTGGCTACATTGCTATGCTACCTGTCTTAGTAAAAATGTATGTCACATTTGTCCAATATTTTCACTGTATTGTATCTATTTCAGATATCACAATAAAGTCTTTCAATGGTATCCTGCATTTTAATTCAGTTGCACTAATAATGTTTGAATAGTCGTCAGTGTGCATGCAGACAGGGGTTTAAACAGCACTTGAATGTGGGAGACTATGGGACTGGCAACCGACAACACACGCAAACACAGATCTGTGATAAAATGAACGAGTCCACAAGCTTAATGCTCAGTTGAGAAGTTTTTGCTAGATGAAAATAGAAGAATAAGGAAAATCGGGATGCTTCTTTTTTTGAGTTGGTTAGCAAAGCTCAGGACAGGAGTTAATTGCTCCAAAACTGACTGATTTGTTCAGATTTTACCTTGGTATATTCAGTTGACTTAAAAAGGCAGCAGATCTGAACACTGCTTGTTTAAATAGAGCCTTTTGTGTACAAAGGTTAAAAAACCAGCTTATCTAACAGTGAATGTAAGACGAGTCTATTTTTAAGCAACCCCGTGATTCTGTTTTACAAGTCAGAGTTGTTTGTTTATTAGGCCCCTTCACTTTTACATATGACATTTCTTGTGTGTGTGTGTGACTGACGTTTTGGTTTCTAAATGATACACACTTTGAGATACTAGCTTTATAATTGCTCCACAGCATTATTCTGTTATTCTCTGGGTCAAGTTTGGTCCAAAACAATTGAGCCCTTTAGTGGCAGTAATTGTGCAAAGCTGTCCCTACCGCACTGTCAAGCCTCATAAGAGACTATAGCCACATTGTTTTTAAAACCTCCTGCCATTTTCAGAAACCATTAATATTTCATACAGCAGACACTTCATACTTCATGCCACTGGAACACACTGGAATGGAATTCATTTTCCAACTACATTCAAATAGCGGCTTGTCATTGTTTTCATTATTTCTTTAATCCTCTTTTAAAATAAACAGCTGCTTTTCTGCCAAGCGTTTTATGAAGACTGCGTTTAGCAATTCGAACACGGCTATACACGTCTCTCCACTGTGCTAGGACACCTTACAGGGTTATGATGATCTCACTTGCTCAGCATTACTGAGATGCTGGAAGTGAAAAATCTGCTGGGTCACAGAACAGAACAGGCTTTTCACATTTCTTCATCTCCAGACCCTAATTTCATTACGTGCCTCTGGTTCGTCACTGTGATGCTAATTGGTGTGGTGTATGGTTGGTGTGGGGTGGGGTGGGATGGTTCTGTCCAGCCTTTTAGACATCCAGTCAAAGAATTGTTTTATTTAACTGTGCTGTCTAATGAAAAAATACTGACAGTCACTTTACTTGCATTTTTTTTTACCAGGAGGGTAGCAAGGGCAGGTCTCCAACAGGGCTGCAGCTGTGGGGGGAATGAAATTCCTAAAATAGCCAGCATGTCACAGCTCCCACTCCCATTCCCATTCCAGAGAGACTGACTAGACTGGAGCGCTACGAGAAGCAGCACAGAGCAGGATTAACAAGACAGGACAGCTTGCGAGGAGGGGATTCGCTCAAGAGGTTTAATGACATGCAGATTCATGTGGTGTTTCCAGGGCTTTTCCACGTCTAGTTAAGGGTATTGGCTTCAATGGCAATGATTTGACTTTTTCATTAGCGGTGCTGGGAAGTAGTACATCAGAATTGAAATTCCAGCCATTTCCAGCGACCACCATTCTGTTCGGAGGGGCTGAGAATCACTGCCCGCTCCTCTTGTTGTTTTTAAAGCCATGTGGGGGTTTATTATAATAATAATAATAATTTATTTCTTAGCAGACGCCCTTATCCAGGGCGACTTACAAGATATCACATTATTTTTACATACAATTACCCATTTATACAGTTGGGTTTTAACTGGAGCAATCTAGGTAAAGTACCTTGCTCAAGGGTCAAGAGTCCAGAGCCCTAACCACTACTCCACACTGCTGCAGTTAGTAATAGCCACTTATCTAACAGACCCAGACCTACATTCCCCCTCAGGGAAAAAACAATCCTATTGGAGCTGCTTGAGACACAAAAACAGCAGGGGCTCAGTGCGAGTGCCAGGACATCATCATGACGTCATCATGACATCATCACGACATCATCATAGCACTCGCAGGGGAAAGGCGAGCACACTTATCTGCATCTTCCTGTTAGAACTGCGACTTAACTACGGTACCCGACAAATCTATCACGTCCGATGAGGTGTGGCAGGATGGAGTACAGATCCAGCGCTTTTTAATCTGCTTTATTCTTTTCATTTCATTAAACACACAAGCACACCAGGGATTGAGGCTGTTATCGTCTATTGTTGATATACATTATATTTGTAGCACTGTGAGCTATAAGGGAGGGCTTCTGATATGAAGTATATTAACAAAAACAATTCCAGTGCATTGCCCGTCGGGACTGTTTCAACCAGGTCCCAGTTGACTGAGACTCCCAGTTAACTCCCAGTACAGTATCTATGTGCTTTGATGACACTACCTGCTTTGTAATTCTGGATTTCCTCTTCCTCAGGAGTACCTGGTAAATGAATAACCAGACCAGACATGCTGATGGGTGGGTTCTTCTTGGTGAAAAATTCAAATATGGGGTAGCAGTAACAGAGGTCAGAGTGTTAGCAAATTGGATTTGTCTTCGGTGTTAGAGGCAGAATGAAGCCCTGACAGTGTTTGCCTATCGTTTCTAAAACGCCGCACCACAAGACCCCGCGTGTTTCATCCTGTCTATGACCCAGGCTTACAGCCGCGATCGCTCTGTGACCTCCTGTCTGGAAACACTGCACTTCTCTTACGGATTGGCTAACACCACTAAATTACAGGAAGTGTTACAGCACAGAGCAATTCCGAACAACTCTACTGGGAGCAGACAGGAACACAGCAATCCCTAAGCCAGACGCAAAACATTTGCCCTTTGCAGTTCTGTAATCAGGGTGGGTTTGCGAAACAAACAAACTAACTTGATTTCATTCTCCATTGTTTACAGTGTAAAGGGGATATACCCCACTGCATGGAATATAGCAGGATTCTCCATATAAGAAACATATGCACCAAGTCTATCCGCATTAATAATTCCATATGGTCAGTATAAAGTACTGTATCGTCCAAGCTCATTTTTGCCCCTGTTTAAAGGACCATACAGAAGTGCTCTATATCGACAGCTCATTCAGAGCAGGTAGAGCAGTAGACTGGGTTTCACAGGGGGCAGGCCCAATTTGCAATTTGCTAAGGGATGGGAAATCTTATGGTTTATTGAGCACACTGGGAACAAAGGCTCTGGCTCAAAAGAGTTTGGCCCATGTTCTTGTCAGGGTCAGGGTCAGGGTCAGGGTTAGGATCCCCTCCTGTGTGTTAGGGTTAGGATAGGGTCAGGGTCAGGGTTAGGATCCCCTCCTGTGTGTTAGGGTTAGGATCCCCTCCTGTGTGTTAGGGTTAGGATAGGTTCAGATTGCAGTTCAGTGTGGCTGCCGAGGTTGCTGATGCCGGTGCTGCAGAGATGTGCAAGCAGGTGTTTTCAAGCTCCTGGATCATTGGCAGCTAATCATCCTGTCAGTTCTATTTTCAGCACCATGCTTTACACCAACCCTTTGGGATAAATGAGTCATGACCAGTTATCTGCTTTGTGATCACGTCTATATAACAATCAAGAGAATTCATATATTATATCATTGTTTCACCTGCCTGTCTCCCAGAGAACACAAGAGAAGTTAGGAATGCGATGAGGCCATTTATCCATCAATGCTGCTGCGGTTCCTAGTAGCCAATTCAACCCAGAGCATTCATCTGTTGGGCTCGGCATAACCTCATCACTCTCCCTGCCCCGTGTCTCACTTTCGATCCTCTGATCAAGTCCCCCCTCACTCTTGTCAAGTCTTCACTTACCCTTCTTTGCTCAAGACTAGACGGTTTGCTTCCTTCAGCTGTTAAACCATGCAGGCTGACATGAACAGTGAGGGGTAGAAATTAGAAGTAAGTTGCATCGTTTTTAAAATCTGTTATCTCTCACTAAATTACTTTATTTTGGTAAATTAGATTTATTTTGTACTCGTTCAGATCCTTAGGTCTCAGGGATTTATTGTTAATTCCTCGCATTGTGTCCAGTTTATTTCCTTTTCCATTGCGTTGTAAAAGGTTGATAATCAATCACGAATATTACTGTGCATTGTCTTTAGCATACAGGAACCTTTGTCGCAGTTACTGGTTTGTTGAGCAGATTACAGGAACACTTGCAGGTACTTTTATCTGGCACTGAAGTTGTAATTGCATCCAGCAGTGCAAGAAAAGTGAATTGCATTCAAGCAGTTGCCTTCTTCAGTGTGATAATATTGTGCACTATTTTATATATAAAGGTCAAATTTGAACTGCCTTCAAAAATATCTACAGCTGGCGGGACTTTATTGTGCAATAAAAGTATAACAACGTCACAGAAAACGAGATCAGCATTGCTATCTCACAGTGTAAATCTTTGACAGGTTGAACAAATACATAATAAAATACCCACCTGAACCGGGAAATCACTTTGAAATAGCAGGGCTAAAAATACACTTCAGTGCAGACACATTGACTGCCATTTTGAAAACGAACATGTATGCAACCCATGGCCTAATGCCGTCTATTGCAGCCGAAGAATCGTATTATTCGATTCTGACTGACACCTCTTTTTATATCTTCTTAACGTTTTACCCCAAGCATTTTCTCCAGCAGCCAGCAGAAAAAAGAATGCAGCAGCCGCATCGTAATCGATTCTAATAAACGTAACTGTTACACACTGCCAGCGTATGTTTAAAATACAACATTAATACAGTCAGCACTCACATATCCGACCCGATAAAACTCTGACTTCAGCGACGGTTAAAAGAGCGTGACGCATATCTGATTATTTCATTTTGGCCCGTTCCAACCCTTGTCCGTTTTTTCAGGGAACACAAAAAAAAAAAAAAAAATACTATGTCAAAAATACACAGCTGGAAGGATTGTGTTTTAAAATAAGTAGGCTTCCATTTAGGGAGTCAGTACTCTGCTGTTGTGTATAATATTCATGACTGACTTTCATTTTGAAAGCTTCCTCTGAATGGAAGCAGGTGCATTGTTTAGTGCAGATAGCCTGAGGTGGTTGGCATGCCAACACCTGGTTTACTTCAGGTTACATGAAACCATATGCAGCTTATGAAATACAATTCAGAGGGTGTTTTGCCTGAAAACCACAGCAATGATTATGTTTCTAGATGCATTAATAGGTAGGTTTTCAGAGGTTTGGGGGTACGCTTTGCCTATAGAGTCATTCACGACGCGTTCGAACTGACAACGCAGTGCACCTCCTCTTCTTAATGCAGATAATTAGATTTGACTTTCCCTTTCTAATTCATCAAGTGTTTTATTGTCCCAGAAAAAGAATTAAAAAAGTCAACCAGCCGGGTATCTGGCAATGCCTAATCCTCTAAATCTCAGACAAACAGAAGGCTGCACGGATACAGCAATATGGCTGGAAGATTAGCATGTGTTTTTTTTTTTTTTTTTTTAATGGATACCTAATTTCAAAATATGAAGTATCCTGGCAACCCGAGCCTGCCGGCCGCTCGGCGGTGATGTTGCAATGGGCACCGTGTGGGTTTCATTGCTTGAGGAGCATCTGCTTCCCATTATCAACTGCTGTTTGGGAAAGCCAGCTGTGCACACAAGCAGGCTGCTGCTACGCATGTTGAGACTTGCTGCACATGAGGCTCAGCCTCCAGACAATAGAGGCACGGAGAAGGTCTCTGTAAGGACCAGCCCCAGGGACCAGGGGGGGAACCTGCTTTTACACCAGCACGCCTTAATGTCTGCATTGAACTGTGTAAAGAAACGGGCTAAGGCATTACAACTGGAGCTTATGTCTGTTTTACTGTACGTGCCTTTGGGAGCAAGAGAGACAGGGAACTGGTCCCCTCTGTGCACAAGAATAAAGCAGGCACTGGTTCATGTGTGTTCACGGTAGCAAGAACGTGCTCATCTGATCCAGTGCAACTAGAGCTTACTGAGAAAACAAAACACTGATATCTCACGCTGATGCAACGCTCCCTTTCCAGTCACACTGTGCTTGCTGAATAGATATAAGCACACAATCAGACAGGGAGCTTTAGTTTGAACGGCCTCTTGGGAACACCCTTGCTTCTATGAAGCACAGCTCTATTCCAGTGGACGAAGGATTCGCAGCAGTTTCAGCAACCACACACAGCCTTGCATTACAGAAGAGGTTAAACACAAAAGCATTACAGATATATTTAACCTCTGAGAGCGTTGGAGAGGTTGCCACGGTAACTAAAAGCTAACCCACAAGCAAGTATCCTTCTGTCTGGAGACTAAGCTGAAGGAGACAGCGTGTCCCTTGCAGTTCACCCTGATGAAATAATGAAACAGTCATTCAAATAAAAACTAATTAGACATCGCCTTGCAAATAACGGCAGCTTTCGGCATTTTAAGAGAGGCTTTTCTTTAGATGGTAAAGTAGAAAAGTGAGTTAGTTTATGCTGAATCAAGCATTACATTGCATTTAGAGTCTCTAAGGAACAGTACAGCAGTAAAGTCTTCAGTATTGCGAATATAAAGTCTCTCTATTGATGGCTATAGCTAGCGTTGCATACAGAATACCGACCTCATCCACTGAACAACAGTGAGTTCTTTTAATTATTGCTCCAGACTTCTGATCATCTGTTTTAGTTCCCCTGGCGTTTCAGTCAATACACCCTGACCTTTTCAAGAGAACCTGACCTTGCCTTGCTTCGCAGATTGCAGAGCCCTGCAAATGACAATAATGTGTGTGCTTTTCTAAATGGAACAAACAACGGGCAACAGAACCTGAAGTAAAACAAGCCCCTTCAAATGGATGATATTTATTGAATTGAAATGTCACACGCGCTTTGTTTATTGCATGAACTCGTGACAAAATCAGCTAAATGTTGAATTGAATTGGGCTGTAAATTAAAAAAAAAAAAAACTTTTAAATGCTATTAGGTGCTCACAAAGAAACAGGATATCCCACCTTCTCAGACGCAAACTGTAATGGTTTATACTGCACCAAACCTTTAGAGTCGTTTACAGCACCAGCTGGATTCCATACACTTACTCAGAATGGTTATCTAGCAGGAATAGAATGAGTTAGTACACAAAACGAATCACTGAGCTTAGACAGGTTCTAGACAGGTTCTCCAGAGATTACGTCATGATGAAGGACTCTGGAGGCCTGACAGTCACCATGACTCTGCATCCCGAGTTGCTAATGATTTGGGAGTCCTTTCTGGTCTGTTTAACGTGACTTGGTGCCCACCAATTGGGTTTGAGCTGATGAATGTTGTTAATGGTGATTTATTTTAGAAAAACTGTGAGCTGTTGAATGGCCCCCTCCAGGAACAATGAATCCTGCCGGCACTCCAGCAGCAGCAGTGCCCATGGTCGCTGTACAGTGTGCATGATTGGGGTGAAAGTGATTGAGAGCTTTTCACTGCAGGATTGTAGACGCAGGGAGCATTCAAGGTATAATGAGGCTGAAGTGTACTTGGCATCTGGAAGGAGTAGTTTCACAGCTTGTGTGTGCAATAAATCCAGGCTTTCTCTTACACTGGGAGCTTAATGACTTGTACAACTAGACCGCTCTGTGATGGGAGGCTCCCGTGCAGGACGTTTGTGTGTCCCACTCTACACTTTAATAACAGGGGCGGATGCTGTCAGGGAAGTTAGAAATGCAATATTAGGTGTGGACTGGAACACGGAAGGGGTACTGTTATTGAGGAAGGGAGTGGATGGGTGTCTCCCTGTTTCAGTGCCTCCCCTGTGAACTGAACCCCTCCAGTGACCTACAAATACAGAAGGATGAATGATATCCTGACGGAGCTATAAATAACAGGACTGGCTGTAGGAATGGCTCGTTCTATATTCAGAGAGACGTGTTTTTCTGACCTAGATTCTTTTACCCACGGATGAAAAGCGCTGTATAATTACGACACAGACACATCTTTCTTAAACATGACACGCCTCCCCTGCAGCCTGACACCAAAGGGCAGTCAGATGTTAATAAGACACAGTGAAGCCTATCCAGAACCCTTCTGTCAGTCTCTTTTAGAAGTTGGCTTGTTTCAAAGCAGGACAGTTATGTGTCCGCTGCTCTCTTCTCCCCAATTCTGACTACCTGTAAAACCACATGACCTGAATAACAGAGGACAGTGAAGACCAGTAAAGGAACTGCACAATGTGAAATGCTTTTAGATTCATGATAATACTGCACCTGTGCTTTGCACTTGCCAGGTTTTACTTTGACCTCTCCAGTCAGCGTCCTGACACCCCTGAAATTAAAAGTCGCCCACTCCTAATAAGATGTGGACTGCCTCCTGGGAACCGCTTTTATTTCTTAACCGTCTTATTTCAGCTTTGGTATGCCATGTACTGTACTAGCACTAACAAGGTTACACACAAAACAGAACTGCAATCTAATTAAACTCAGCTGCTCCTATGTGTTTCCAAGTGGAATGGAATTCTAATGACCATTATTAACAAACAAGGAACACTGATAGCCTTGCACCTACAGAAAAACAAAGGTTCAGCCAAGGCATTTATCCAAACCCCAGGGCTGTGTATTAAAAAAGAACACAAGTTCATGCTAAAGGTCTGTCTGATTACACCAAATGCATGCAATGTGGCAAAGCATGGTTAACAATGTATGTTTAAAACACAAACACTGCACAGACTGAATGCATGTTCACCATACAACAGAGGCAACAGCTCCTTATGGAGGACTGATGCTACACTTTCAAGTGAGAGATGGAGCACCATCCCGTTTCTGAATGTGTGTTTATCAAACAGTGCTGTGTGTGATCTGTGCCAGGAAGCAGTTGGAAACACATCCTTTGTCAGGCAGTTAAGTGAGTGGAATTTGTCAACAGACTGATCTAATCAGCAGTGGCCTTGTGGGCTCTTTGCTCCCGTTGTAAACATTAAACAATGCGTTATTCTAGCTTTGGGGTGAGACAGCAGCCTCTGTGATTTCCAGAAGACTTTGATCATTGATTGAATCTCTCTGTCTCTGTCAGAGATACAAGGAGACCATGTGGCTGCGGGCTCCCTGTGCTTTTATCTGATGCAGGACTACAAGTACCAGAATGCACTGCAAGAGCCAGGATCCATATGGCCAACCGAGTTCAGTGTTCAAGCAGTTACAGTTCTGTACATGAGTAACACACATCCAATCCACACATGAGTGTCAGTGCACAAGGTGTCGTAACACTGAGCAATCATCACTGTACTTCCACAATCGTTATGGATTTAACTGCTATTTAACGTGGTGACAACATCTACAGATGCTTTATGAAGATAATCATTTTTGTCGGGGTCACATTTGAGCAAACGTATCGTGGGATTCACAGTTTTACTTCCCCAATGGCTTTTTCCCTAAGTATCATGCATCGTATGTTTTATCTTGCCAGTGTACATGGTATCTGGGTGCTTGAGGTATTTGTTATGTTCATAGCTGGGGTGAGGGATCAGAACACGAGTCAATCTGGAATGCGTACACAGATGCATGTTTAAAAATACAGGCAGGCTGTCACTTTGTACACGTGTTTCCACTCATGTTCTCCAGCTGCATGGGCAGAGAACTGAAACCACACCCGTCGCATTGCTGCTTGCAAATAGACTGGGCTAAGCTGGCATTGCAGATTATATCAGAGCTCCAAGTCGTCTAAGAAGTTATTTCCCAACCCTTTCCTTTTGCTAGCTCTCCATAAATAGATGCAGCATTTCCCAATAGAATGCAATTGCAATTAAGACCATAATAATCTCTATTCCAACTTCACCCAAGTCCCCAAGCCCACCACTGATTCTCCATATCTGTCAGATTGGGTTTTCTCTTATCTCTGCTTGTTTCAGCTGGACCTAGAGCCCTGGGTGTAGATCCATCTCACCACAGCTCTTCTCCTGTCATGAATCAGTGGCTGCGCACTCTCTGGGATCTGCCCAGATCCTTGAGTTCATAGGAGGGGAGGGTGGCTGGGATCTCTGTTTCTCCCTATTGTCTGTTTGTCTGACTGACTGGCTGTTCAAGACTGGGCATGACCTGGGATCTTTAAGCAGGAGATTAAGTTGTGTAACTGAGTTTGAGTCAAACCTTTAACATTAAATCTGATTAGATTGGATTGCCCAGATCTTGTTAAGAATAATCTATCTGATGTATCCTTGGTAGACACGAAATACACAAGAAAACATGAATCAGGAATCAGGAATGTGAATGATCCTGGAAACAAGGACAAAGGGTTAGTTGCCGATAGCGATCGCCCTTCCTTTCTCCCCTTGGGGCAAACGTAGCTGTATGTTTTTGTTTCTTGTGAGCAGCCCTGATTTAAGAATTGTTAAATAAATTTCACTCAGCGGCCCCTTCAATAGGAGACGACTCCAAGTTCTCAGCACTGCAGGCACATTGGAAGAGAAGTCGCTGGGAATCAGAGTGTGTCTGTGTGATTTCACAGCAGTGTTCCATTACCAGCCTTCTATTTCTGGAGGATGATGTCACCCAAGAAAAGCAGCAACGACCTTACCCAGGAACTGACTCAGATACAATCGCATCTGAATGCAAGGAGAAGATGCAAGCCTTGACATCCAACAGGAATACAACTGGAAATGGAAAAAATGGGAAAGGGTAATGCAAGGTAGACCAACAGATGCAATTTACATTTGTGTGATCAGATATATGCAAGCGGTTTTAAGAACGCAACAACACTTAAACAGCGAGAGATTTTTGATTCCGCGGGCTGTCTCAAATTGCCTCATTGTACGATTGTCTCTACATATGTTAATGGTGTGTTAGGAGGTGGAGTTGCATATTAAAATGATCATTTCAATTTGAACTTTCTGCATTGCCAAAATTCTTTTACATTAGGCAATAACGTCTGACTTTAAATGTGAATGTGTGGAAGGAATTGTCCCAAACTGTCTTGGAGAACCTGGATCCCAAATTCAGCTTTGTTTCATAAAACTAACACAAACAGGTGTGAGCCTTGGTCTTTTCCAAGGACAGCCAGGGATTAGATTTATCGTACAGTAGTACAAAGGACTGAGTTGTTTTTTTCAAAACTGTTGTTGAAGATTGTTTTTACACATTCTCTTGGGTTAAGAATCTTTGAAAATTGCTAAGAAACTTGTAACCTTCTCTAAACCAGCTGGAAAAACATTTCTTCAGCTGTAAACTTGATTTAAATTAGCAAACATGTCCTGAACAAAACCTTTTTAAAGTTTTGTAAACTGAGTGAGCTGTAACTGTGACTAATGTACCCAGGTGTCACTCAAGGCTGGCAAACCAGCGAGCTGGAAAATGTGAAAGGCAAGTTTAACACACCCGACTGGAACAGAGGCTGTGACTCAGCCCTGTCTCGCTCGCTCCTGATATACACTCTGGGTATGTGACCATGCAGAAGGAAAGCACCCTTCTTCATGATATCAGCGTAACGAACACAACCCCAGACTTGGACCAGACCAAACGTCACACACAAGCAGCCACGGGGTGCCCGCTTCCTCTGAATCGGAGACGCTGCTGCCTCGTCTGTAGAAAGCACCCACTCCCCACTGCACTGACCTCTGACCTGTCCACATCTTTAGACCTGATTCAGGTTCAAAGCTCACTGACGGAACCCACACTAGAAAACCGAGCCGATGGAAACTGTGACGCAGACCATGTGGAATTTTTGCTGGGCTATGGCAAGCGCTGGTAATGATTTGCCTCATTAACAGGCAGTTGAGTGAACCTTAAAGTATTAAATTAAACAAACTCAGGCTGTGCTTGGCACACACCGATTCTTACAAATGTTGAATTCAGCACAAAAGAAAGGCTTTATAAAAACAAGCAAGTTAGAGATGCAGGCGCACTGGGTGTCGGGTCTCCGTGAAGGAAAGTGCAAAGCTCGAATCCTCTGCTGATTTAGGGTGTGTGTTTCAGATGCAGCTGGACTTTCTAATGTGCTTTCCCCCTCAGCAACAGCAGCCGCTCCAGATGAAGCACACATCTTCTGAAACCGCTCAAGGTGTGCATTGCTTTGTCAGGAGGACAACTCTTTTTTTTAGCAGATAATGGAAACAATGGATCTAATAGCATGTTGCCCTTGCCATTCAGAGCTCTTGATTGACATCTCTAGCCGGCACAGAGAGTTCTGCTGGGATGCAGTTTGACTGTCAAACCACTCCGACCAGGCTGGCAGTGAGGTGCCTCAAACTGCATAGGGTTCTATTGAAAGAGACTTGAGAAAGTGAACACTGGAATAGGCAGATTCATTTGAAAAGCATCGCTGTCCTGATGTGCACTTTTCCTTTCAAAGCAAGTCAGTGTTTTAATGTTTATCGATGCATTACTCCGCTCTAACCCTCAAAGCGGTCACTTTGAAGAGGAATACAACTGGCAACGAAGGCTTGTCGTCTTAATAAAAAAAAAAAAAATGTAAAAAACTAAATCTGTATGATCTCACATCAAACCCTGCTGGGTTTGGGACTGTGTAAAACAGTTATGACTTTCTAGAGAGCAAGTCTTTAGAAAGTGAATGTGCATTTTCCCTAGGCTTTTGAAACTGAACCATACCACATAAACTTCCGTTAAAGACTTAAAATGAAACTTCAAAAAGTTCAAATGAACTGCACAAGGAAGCAATGGTATATTTAAAACCAAAAAAAAAAAGTTCTGCATCACTTTAAATCATATTGCACACGTCTAAACTGGTAACAAAGATTGCTTTTTACTATTAGTCAACACACGGTAGCTGATGCCAGCTTTTCCAGACAACCTTTTGTATGAAGGGAAAGAAAAGGCTTCAGCTGCAGTGCTGCTGTCGACAGCAGCCTTCTCTCTCTCTCTCTGTGTCCCTTGTGCTGGTGTCAAACACCCAGCATCAATTCATGAAGGCCATGCCAGTGACGCCAACGGACCTACGCCACTAGAAACTTCCTTCTGCATCAACAACAAATCGGGCTATTGTTATACGGGGGTCACAAACAAGTAAAGCGAGCAATCAGCAAGTTACCACAGCTCTCGAATAATAGCAGGACAAAAAACTTCCTGTATTGAACTTTCAATGTACTACTGTGATGCAAAAAAATACAACAAAAGGGGTGCCATGCTGGTATATTCTCTTTTCGTTCAACAATCACATTTGCACTGTGCAGATAAGGAAACAGTGATGTTTGTTTAAGTGTCGTCTCTATGCAGTGGGTGCAACAGTGTTTGTGAAACCAGGTGTTTGAAGGCTGGGGGAATCCAATCCACTCAGTTCAACCTTCACCAGTGCTGTGGTGCAACATCACAACTCAACTGGCACATTAGAACTTCGCTGCATGCATTTCAGAGAGTCTAAAATGCAGCAGTATGATTAACACCGTCACGTTGACAGCACTGAAGATGAATTGTACCTCACTGTATAAGAAGCCTTTTATTTTAATACATGCAATATCAGCCTGTTCAATAAAAGAGGGATCGCTGCTGTTTAGCCAGAAAATCCAGATTCTGATTGCCTATCACTGGGTTCAAGGCTTGTGTTCAGTCTATCGCGACTCCTCTCCAAACTTCATAACCTGATACTTCCAGCCATGGTCTCACTCTCCAGTACTGCTGTTCCTATGCAAATACTGCAAAGAGGAAGCTGCTTAACTTGCTTTCTCATCAATTATGCACCATGGCAGCGGCACATGCTATTAACCATTCATGCAATCCTTTTTATCAAAGGGACAGGCTACAATGTCACTGAAGCACAGGGTATCTCCATGTGCTGTGGATCCCTTCACCGGGGAACTGGTGCAAGACGACCAGCAGGGTCAAATAAATAATTGAGAATCTGTTACACCTGGGAAATCCTAAATGCTTAAAGTGACACATGGAAATAAAGAACCACAGAGAGTGTTGAGCTGCTTCTTGTGATGAGAGTTTAATTGAGTCACAGACAGCAGCAGAGTTTGAGAGCTCCCGATTACATGAAGTGAAGCAAAGCAGGAGACAAAGGAACAGGAGCTGAATCATTCTCCAGAAGGAAGGGAAACAATCACTGGCTGACGAGTTTGAGCTAAAGTACTTTCTGTTGGATAAAAGAAAACCAAAAACACACACAGGATGGTTTACATGTTTTATTGCTAGTACACAATAAAACAAAACACGACACGATCCGACTATCAAAACTATACAAATGATCAAGTTTACACCAAAACAGGTTTGTAGTAATTATTATAAATGAACTCTTACATTTATTAGGATACAAAAAACATATGCGGGGGGAAAGAGATATATTCATAAATGTGGGGCTTAAACCAACGCCTTGTATTTGACGACTGAACAGTTAAAAGATCTATTCTTGTTGACATCTACATAGGTTCTAAAAGGGAGGTGTTTTTTTTTTTTGCAAACGTAACAAATTCAATTCATATCCCAGACATACCCTGAACTCACAGATTTCAAATGGGCTTTCTTTGAATAAACAGGACTTAAAATCATGAGAGCAAAATGAGATACTTGGATGTTTAAAAAAAAAAAAAAAACACAGTGAAAAACACACACTAAAAGCGAGTGTCTTAAAGAAGGCTTGCATTGTGCAGTGCTGCTTGGTATTCATGCCTTGTTAGAGACCCCTCCCCTGGGGTGCTGGCAGGGCTGGGTACTCCCCGCTCCTGTCACCAGCTCTCACTGTAAACAGGGCTGCACCGTGACCCCGGCAGTGACACAGACACCCCCCCAGGACTCCCCGCAGCAGCTTTAACCACCACAGCCTCGGAAAGGTTTAGGAGGCCTGTATTTAACATGGTCTGACTCAACAAGCACAGTGGCTGGAAACTAATTCCAAAATGTCATTTTTATTAGATCTTTCATCAAAAAAAACAAAAAAACCTGTTTGCAAGCAGAAAAAGTGAATTTTAATAACAGACATCCTATTCTCTTTCCATGTATAACGAATAAAAAAATAATAAAAATATATAGCAATACATTTTCTTAGACCTTATTCTACAGAAAAGGTCTCTCACTGGTCACCTCTATCCCCGAGTTGCAGTCTGCTCCCTGTGTGCCACTGTGCTTCAGGGACGTCTCGCCCTGCTCTACCAGGAGCTGAAGTCCCCGAAGCCTGTCTTTCCCTTCAGCTTCTTGCTTGCTGAAGCAGCTGCAGAGGCAGAGGCAGAGGCTCCGCTGGTTGAGGGGCCACTGTCCTCTGAACTGGCCGTCCGCTTACTAGGAAACAAATCAAAAACGACAAAATCAAAGCCCTTAACATCTACAGGAGTAGCTCAAAAATCTAAATTAGAAAGACAGTCCTAAAAATCAGAGCCACTTTGCAAAGCTGCCGTGCAAGAAATATCCCCTTCCCTTGAATCCTGTTTTCTCATCGTTACCTTGAAAAAGTTTCATTGCATGGTTTTTACACAACAGCAACGGAAAAATGTAGATACGAAACTAAACATAAAACAGGGAGGGTGTACAGAACAGCGAAACAATCCTGTGTTTGCACCAGAAGCATAACTGACCCACATTATCACAACGATCAGCTCGGTACACAAGAGAAGAGTTTGTTTCCTTAACAAGGTATACTGGCAGGTCACACACACACACACACACGCACATGCACACGCACACACACGGACACGCACACAGGAGACAAAACATCTCTTAGCATCAACAAGGAAACTGCTTTCCCAATTCTTTTGACTGGCATCCTCTATCCAGAATGGGGAAAGACATCCCACTACTAACACCACATGCAAGGGCTGGACTAGTGCAATCTGGAGGATTTGAGGTGAGCAGCTCTATGCAGTTCCATGACGCAACCTCTCATTCCGCTCTCTCCTCCTCCCCCCCTGCGTTTCTGCTCCTTACGTTGTAACCGTGTTGATGTATTTGCCCACGCCGGGCCGGTAGGTCTTTGGGGCCAGGCTGTCCTTGCTCTTTGGAAGGACGGGGTTCGCTTTGGCTTTCTCCTCCGCCTCCTCCTGGAGAGTCTTCTCCCTGTCAGCTGCAATCTGACAACACCAACACCACCAAACAAATGACATTGATACAGCGCCTTTCACAATCAGAACTGTGGCACAAGCACAACTTCATCTTTTCTGTGTGCACACCTTACATGATTGTTTAATCCTGCAGTCTAGCACAACTGACATCTACCATCAAGTATATAATACGTAAGCATGGATATCAATAGCACTCTTTATGGCGTTGTTTCCCAGCACATCTCCACTCTGGCACGCACTTGCAGATTCTTCCTGAGCAACATCCGAAGAATCCGACCCTTCCTCACCAACTATGCTACCCAGCTCCTGGTCCAGGCCCTGGTACTCTCCCGTCTAGACTACTGCAACTCCCTCCTGGCTGGCCTCCCTGCGTCCGCCACCCGTCCGCTCCAGCTCATCCAGAACTCTGCTGCTCGCCTGGTGTTCTCTCTACCTCGCTTCGCCCACGCTACTCCACTACTCCGCTCGCTCCACTGGCTCCCGATCACCGCTCGCATCCAGTTCAAGACTCATGTACTAGCCTACAGATGCCTTGATCAGACTGCACCCAGCTACCTCCAGACCCTCATCTCCCCCTACACCCCCACTCGACCTCTCCGCTCCGCCTGCACTAGAAGACTGGCTCTACCTCCGCTACGCTCCCCTGCCTCCCGAGCCCGCTCCTTCTCCACCCTTGCTCCGCAGTGGTGGAACGACCTTCCTACAGATGTCAGGACTGCCCAGTCCCTGACCACATTCCGGCGCCTCCTTAAGACTCACCTCTTCAAACAGCACCTGTAGAACTCCTCTGTTGTATCCTGGGACACTATCACCCTTCATTTAAATATGCTTTATTTTGCTCTTATCTGCCCCCTATTTTACTGCATTTAATCCTGTACCTCAGAATATTGTAATCTGCCAAGTGTTTAATCTGTAGTATTTTGTACTTAATCATATCCTGATGTAACTATCACTATTTAATCATATCCTGATGTAACTTTCACTATTATCTGCTGTATTATTGAATTGTGGTTTGTCACACTTGAGAATTATTGTATTTCTTGTTCTTATTGTATGACTTATATTGTAACACTTGAATGTATTTGTATTTGCTTGCGATTGTAAGTCGCCCTGGATAAGGGCGTCTGCTAAGAAATAAATAATAATAATAATAATAATAATAATAATAATAATAATAACTAATGCTTAGTTTCATCCCAAATTTCGCAAAATGTCACGCGTGCACAGGTACTAGCCGGCATTATATAATATTAAAGAGCTTCTAAAATCTTCCTAACACCCAATACAAACACACGAGTGGAACAGGCAGTCTGTCAGATCAGATAAGCTGCTGCCAGTCTAGGCCGGTGCTTGGCACTGCACCTGGTCTTGTGAGATTCGACGCACCCTGTTTAAAAATGCAGCACCAACGCTGCTCCCTGAATATCAGTGTTACTGAAACCAGTCACGGCGTGACAGGTCAATGCACACATATGTTCGGACAGTTTTTGACATGTCAAGTTAACAGGACTGCATTACCAGCTGCGCTGAAGGGAAGCTGACTTTGTTTTTCTCTCTGTGTATCTGCATGTTTGAAACACAGGAGGCAAATCAAAACACCAACCTGGGCATCTGCCTCCTCATAAGGATCCACGAAGACGGTCGCATTCAGAAGTTTAATCTCCGACTGGGAAGATAAAAAACAATCAATCACAATCTATACATGCTCTTAAGGGATTAGTGTGGAGATTTACTTAATCTCTGGGGGGGGGGAAAAAAAAAAAAAAAAAAAAAAAAAAAAGATCTCTCTCCAAGGTGGAACTTTGTACAATTCCAAATCGGTCAACGCAACAACAATATATTTTCTTCTCACAATGTATTTTCCCTGCGAGGTGCTGCAGTTTGTAAACACTGTGCCTGTACTGGATCTCCAGAAGCTCACCCGGACACGCCGGCTTCCCCCACATCGACACAGCAAGGAGAAGGCTGAACTGTAGCTGCTTCTCAAACAGCAGACTGGTGAAGTGGCCTGAGTGCATGAGAGAGCCTGCTTCTTAAAGACTGACGGTCCAACACAAGGAAGAATCAGTATTTCTCCCAGGACCCCCCCCCCCCCTCTAATTAGGGTTTTGCAATTGTTTTGATTGATACCTTTGGGCGGTCTGTTTTGGGGTCACTCTCCACGTTTTCCAATGCAGTTACTGTTTCAAAACCCCCAACCACTCTGCAAGAAAACACAAAACATCACATTCATTATACCAAGGGGTTTGCATGTCACGCTTTCTTTGTTGTACCCCATTTCTCTTGCTGCAGGAAAGATAATGGGGTTTTAACTTTCAACTGAAATCATCTTTATTACCAAATGTTTACTTTAGATATCCATCACACCAGAGTATTGCCATGGCAAGACAATACTAAAACAAGAGATTTAACATGCACATAGCCTTTGAATAAATCCCATACTTCACACCTCTCTAAATCGTTGGCAAGTCAGAAATTAAACTTCCATTAACAAAGTCTCAGATTTGAGTCCTGCCCAGCCTCCCCTCTGTGCCACCAGCAAACAGTGGTGCCACCAGGCTTGTTTTGAAATGGCTGGCCAGTACAACATTCTGCCGTGACTTTCTGGTTCAGCGGACCATCCCACATAGCTGACCGTTTTAAATGCTCTGTAATATTCTAGTTACGAGAGTCACTCCCCCGATTTAGCGACAAGGCAGAATTATCAGATGTCAGCCAAAGGCACGTCTGTTTCAGAACAGCCGTCTTGTTTTTCTACCACTCCCACACTGCCTGGAGGATAGAAGCGCCAGAGGAATAAAGACCCCCCCTCAGCGGGGTCCTCTGTGCCACTGAAATAGCAAACTGGCACGGAGCAGTCCTGTTAACATGGCACCGAGTGATTACACCATGTCATTAATTCATTATATTGTATAAAAATCCTCGCTGTAATACATTTGTACATCATGTATTTGAGTGTATCTAATACAACTGCCTTCTCACAGCAATGCAGGCCATTGATTAAATCTTTTGGCCACTCCTTTATTTCTGTTCAGAAGTTAAAACAACGTGTATCCATTCATAGGAGTTTAAACTATATGTTTGCAGACTCCCTTCTTAAAACAACATTGTAAAGCCAGTGCAAGACCTCGGTAAGAGGCACTGACTTGTGGCTTATCAAGTCCAAGGCCTTGTTCCAAGTGAATAATTCAGGACCCGCTTGAAAGAGCCACAGTACTGGACTGAAAGCTAAAGCTAACCCACAGTCTTGCAGAAGCTGTGTTTCCATTCCACCCCTCCAGCTATCATTTAGGTGTTACATCCTTTCACTGGATTTCACTGGACTGTTAGAACACGTCTCAGCCCATCAGCGGGTAAGAAAATATTTCACACCGAACCTCTGGAATCTGAAAACGTACTCAACGAAGGGTCAGGCTCTTCCTGGGTAGAATAATCGCATGGTAAAATGAACAAATGAACGAATTGAACCAGGAAGCAGAGGTCTCTATACAGGGTGGTCTGTTCTAGGTATGGTTCCTGTAATTGACGACTCCCCCTCTGTGGGATCTCAACACTTTAGAGCTAGGAGAGCTTGGTAGGTTTTCTTTTAAAGAGACTGGTAAGACAGGTGGAGGGAACTGAAGCGATTTAGCCTGGAACAAAAGGTTAGAGGAGACGACAGAAGCCTTTAAAAGCGAACCCCAGACTCAGTATGAAGAGCAGCACAGACACCAGGACCAGAGAAAGGCGGAATGTTTTGTAGCATTCATTTTCAGTTAATTTTTCAACTCAAAATGGTGCAGTTTGTATCTTTGGGTTTCTTGCCCTCAGGTTTTACCTTCATAAATGATTATCCCAGAATAATTTAATAAAAAAAACAAAAAACTTGAATCTGCAAGTACTTTGCAATATCAGCCCACAACTTCTAGCATTTTAATAAAGCCGCCTCCAGAGAACAGAGACAAATTAGACTCAAATCTATGCATCACGATCCAAAGCCTTTTGTCTTTGCTTTTATAAAGTGGCTTTGGACTCCTGCCAATAGAAACACATAAACATAAATCCGGTTATCACACAGCTTGGCAATGAAACACAGGGCCAGGACAAACACAACACATGGCCTGGAGGTATATAATATATATATATATATATACACACACACACACACACACACACACACACATACATACCCACACACACACACACATAATAAAACATGCATCCAATGTATTTCAAGGAAACATCTTCATTACTGGAGTGCTTTTCTTACCCAAGCACTTTTAGCTCTCTCATGCATCTGCCTTTTCTGACACTCTTGTCAGATGAAAAACTAGGGCACAGAAACAGGAGCTGGAAGGTTTATCAAGCACACAGCCCCAGGCCCTGTGTAAAAACCCAGGGCCATGCTCAGTCTTGCCTCTGCAGCCACAGAAATAAAATACTCAGCTGCTCCAGATTCTACCTCCTGGCTCACTTGAGACGCAGCTTTCAAGAAACTGATCATGTGTGTACTTTATCCACCCAGACTGTACAGTACAGTACGTGCTGGCCTGAAATCTTGCACCTCATTCAGAAATGCAATCCGTTTTTGCTGTATGCCTCGAGAGTCATAATAATCAATAATCTACACTATTTAAACAAGGAGAGACTGTGGCTTGGCCAGTGACCATGAGGGTACTATTGAGGAGGACTGTCAACTATTATTAGAAATGACCATGTAATAAGACTGGCTGCTGCCGCTACGCTGTAAACGAACACTTAGTGATGTTGCTAAACTATACCATGCTGTGTAACAGGAGGATTAGACTGCACTTCACATGCACTGTGTAATAAACATCTCAGCTTCACCTCTCAATAAAAGATGGGTTAACAACAGCACAAATCCTCCCATGATCAACAAGCTCTTTGCTAGTGCCAGTTTCAAGCCCTGATGGACAGGCCACATGATCATGCTTCAGCAACCCCTACTGGTCAGTCTCCACACAGGTCCAGCAGAGGTTTCCCCATGGGGAGCATTGGCTGCTGAGGTTTATTTAGGATCCAGGCAATGATGGCACTGAAATAAGCCAACAAGCTCGATGCTGTGAATACTCCATGAGCACCCTATATGAGATGCATATCCGATGGGGGTGCATATCCTGGATGAATACATTAAACAAACAAACAAACCTATTCCAGATAGAGAACTAGTTTCCTCTGCATTGTGTGAAATCCCAGAGTAAACAGAGTAAACACAAAACAGAACCACCCAATTCTTTCTTCTAAATACCAGCAGCATGAATCAATGTAGAACAATGGGGTCAGACAGACCGCTAGAGACAATGGGGTCAGACCGACCGCTAGAGACTATGGGGTCAGACCGACCGCTACAGACTATGGGGTCAGAGAGACCGCTACAGACTATGGGGTCAGAGAGACCGCTACAGACTATGGGGTCAGAGAGACCGCTACAGACTATGGGGTCAGAGAGACCGCTACAGACTATGGGGTCAGACAGACCGCTAGAGACAATAGGGTCAGAAGTAAACAGAAAACCCACTTCAAAATGAAGGGTTATTTATCCTCAAATAAACTCAAATATAGCTAGCAGCACTTGTTATCGTTTTGGCTAGATTAGAATTGAATGGAGTTTGTTTTTACTGTGTTTCGCAGTGGTGCTGAATATTTCTGTAGGTGTAACCGATTTCTGATTCAAGCCACGTCTGTCACAAACAAAATCACAAACTAACTATTTATCTGATTGATGCAGAACATTTTGAATTGTAAAGATTTTTAGCTTTATAATGCTACATGGATTTCTCTCTCTCAGCATATTGTAGTATTTCTTTTTTTTTGTTTCATTCATTCAGGTTCAAAGTAGTTACTGTTGCTTCATCCGTCAGAACAAAAAAAAATAAAACGTGAATGAATTCTTACCTCCCAAACACTGTGTGCTTCCTGTCCAGGTAGGTGCAAGAACGAAACGTAATGAAGCTGTGGAGAAAGTAGCGTTACTGTTAATATAAAGCTGCACAACATGCACATGGAAAAATGAACATCGAATCACATGCAATAAATAATCTGAACACACTGCTAAGGGGGGGTCCCACATTGCTTTATGTTCATCCATCTTGCTAACACGATCTAGTACTTGAATTAGTAATACTGTCTTGCATCGCTCTGGGACTGTTTCTTGAGCTCTGCAGGAGCGTTTTGCAATGGTTTCCATGCTGGATATAGCACACTGAGGGAGTCTGGGGGACACTTACACAAACACAGTGCTCTGGGAGGCCAAGCCAAGAACAATGGATTTAAAAGATGGGTTTGGGTTTAAAAAGACTCACAATTGAGATTTATTGGTGTTTGGCCCCGAGTTTGCCATGCTGAGGACCCCGCGGCCCTTGTGCGAGAGGTTGGGTTTGAATTCATCTTTGAAAGGTTTTCCCCAGAATGACTCCCCACCTGAAACCAAAAACCAAGAGACACAAGCATTCAGCTGGAGAGAGAGCCAAGGAGACCAGTTTACAAGCATTCAAACTTTAAACTGCCCTTCAAACCCACTACGTTACTGCAATGCCTTAAAATGCCCTTCAAACCCACTACGTTACTGCAATGCCTTAAAATGCCCTTCAAACCCACTACGTTACTGCAATGCCTTAAAATGCCCTTCAAACCCACTACGTTACTGCAATGCCTTAAAATGCCCTTCAAACCCACTACGTTACTGCAATGCCTTAAAATGCCCTTCAAACCCACTACGTTACTGCAATGCCTTAAAATGCCCTTCAAACCCACTACGTTACTGCAATGCCTTAAAATGCCCTTCAAACCCACTACGTTACTGCAATGCCTTAAAATGCCCTTCAAACCCACTACGTTACTGCAATGCCTTTCTTCTGTCCTTGCATGGATTCCATTTGA
This sequence comes from Acipenser ruthenus, assembly GCF_902713425.1. NCBI lineage: Eukaryota > Metazoa > Chordata > Actinopteri > Acipenseriformes > Acipenseridae > Acipenser > Acipenser ruthenus. The sequence continues at coordinate 1,536,606 of NC_081209.1, forward strand.
ACTCTTTCAGCCCTAGTTAACTTTACAAAAAGAAAACGTCCTAAGTTCAGTGTTAGAAAAGATTGAAAATAAATGACACAGAGGCACGTCCAAGAGTAGGACTTGTCTGCTGTGTTGAGTGGAGTTTTGATTTTTTTTCGCCCCCTCTAGACCGATTTGAGAAGTCAGCAGTGTTGACGGCTCTAACACTGCAGAGACCAAAGTTTTATAATTCCTTAGCTGCACTATCCACCTCACTGCACTCTCATCAACGTTTAGTTCTTTTTTATCATCACAATCATCTCTGAGGGTGCCACAATATAAAGCAGTCCTCTCCTCCATGCTGCTCCACAGGTATTAAAGTCCCTCCTGCTCTCTGCACAATAGAGGTGCAGGGTCGGGTTCAAACTCACATTGCTGTAAGACCAGGGAGGTTCAACACAAAAACACATTAGGGTGCCCAGGGACGGCACAAACACTGTTTCTATTTCTTTCAATTACCATAAACGTCGAATTCTAGAACAGGTTCCAAATGAAGGACCGCGTGTCACATCAGCAAGAGGAATAACGCATCTTGCTATGTGCCAGCAGGCACTCGAAGCTATAATAGATTTAATCTGGGAGACAGTAGTGTGACATGGAAAGTGACAGATGACATTCAGAAAAGTGGCAGTGCAGTCCAATCCACAAAGTACAGTGGAGAACTGGGCATATGGTCAGTGGTTTAATTCCTGAATCAATAATCACTGGTTAGCAATCAATGACGTGGTAGCTTGCATAAAGGCTCAAGTCCTAAGTCTTTGACTGAAGTTTAAATGGCAAGGTTATTTGGGAGGGGGGTGGGGGGGGGGGGTTGGATACAGAATTACTAGACTAGCAGCTTCTGTTTCAAATCACTGCATATGCTCAATAGTTTTGGGTTGTACCAAGTGCTCCACGAGCTCAATGAATCTATACTTTTAGTATTTAATATATTCGTCCAGCAAAGGGAGACCTTGAAACCATAGATGTGTTAGTTTAGCACTGTATAACTCTTTGTTGCACGTTGTACACAAAGCTGCAAGCCGTTGTGAATAATTACAACTACAGTTAACATCTAGCCCTGGTATGGCATGATGTACAAACAGATTGTGCAAAGCAGACTGCATGCAACAAAGGGTTAGTGAGCTCCAGAATCCACGTGTATAAAGCCAGCCTTGGTAAAACGAGCGAGGTGATAAAACCAGCTTTATTGCAGGGTTCTCCGAACTGAAGAGCGCGCAGCGTGAGATTTTACAGCTTTGCAATTTAGTTTTAAATGCAGCATGCCGCTATAAAACCTCCCTCGGTGACATTTCTGCATTATTTATGACAAACCTGACATTTTCCCATTTTCACACCAGAAGAAAAAAGAAAAGGTCGGCTCACTCCCACAATGTTCTACTCTAACGAGAAACCAAGATCCCAGTAAACTTGGGTGGAAAAAAATATTTGTACAAGTCTGGGCAGTTTGGAAGTATCAAACATCTTGCTATAACAACACCCAACCCATCTACAGAACCAAAGCATTAGGCTCTTCGAGACACAGAGGAAATACTGCTTGAGAATGAACAGGCAGGAATGGTGGATTCACACAGAAAAGAAAACCAGCACGTTACATTCGTCTTGCTACCCCATAATCTCCATTTTGAAGTGCTGCAATATTTATTGTCGTTTTGGCATGCAAATTGCATGCAATTAGAAACCTCCTCGGTTCATTAAATCTTTAAGTTATTCTGGACACAGCAAATCTAAACAGTTTGAAGTGATTCAGTTCATCAAGGACCATCAAGAAAGGACCACAAGTTAAAAAGCCACCAAACCTGAATAGATTACTACTTTCCAAAGTTAAATTATTTTCCACGTTTAGCTCAGCGACTTTATGCTTTCTTACTTGGGAAGGGGAACAAGAAAATGAAAAATGGCATTCAGGGATCACTGCTCTGCATGTATGTAAGATACGTTGTGACTTGCAAGACCAGGATCCGATAAAGTATTCCTGAAAAGAAAGGCACCGATCCTACTGAACCAAAAACAACTGCGAAGCCTCAGACACCCCACTGAATAAAAAAACATCTGCTTCACAACTTGCATAACCAGGTTTGTTCTGCAGAGATTGTTTATATTGAAATGATACATTAACAGTTTCACTCATTGATAAATGTCAATGGGTACTACCCTAATTGTAAGCATTTTATAAAACTCTCTGAGCCAAAGGATTAAGACTGTGACCATCTGGAACAGCCCTGCATGAACCGATCAGATTTAGGCCAATCCAAGCAAGTCCAGAATCCAAGTCCTAACCTTCGAAGGCTTACAGCTATGCAGATAACCATGTTATTTATGGACTGCTAACACTGTGCCTGCTGATCGGCGAGTAAGCTTGCCCAACACCATCAGTGCCAGATAACGTGACTCCAATATCACTTCTACTGGCACGTTACAGAGACATACACCTTTCACAACAAAAAGGGAATAACACAAAATAAACTCCTAGAACCATGACTTTAGCAGCCAAGAGAGACTGAAAAGCAGCAGGGTATCTGGAGTTCTAACTGATACTGAGACTCCAAAAGTCCTGGACCGACCTCGGGATAGGGCTCCGCTACTCTTACCATACAATGCATTGAGATAATTAGATCAGCCGTGGAGATAAAAAGGGGCTTGGCTATAACCAAGTGGAGCCCCCCTGGACAGAGCAGCTGGGAGGCATATCCTTAGCAGCCTAAGCCACAGCTGACTTAACCTAGATGCATGTGATTATTATGGAACAGGCTGTCTGTCTGCCTGGAGGGGGCACAAAAAAATTCCCTAGCCTTGAATTCATAAACAAATGCCCCATGCATAGGTTAGTCTATTCTAAATGTTGCCCAAACAAAGAACTGCTATGCAACTTCAAATTGCGAGTCTGCAGACAAGCGTAACTGATCAATCAAAAACAAACACTGCAGTTAAGGTTCAAAAATTTCTGCACAAATTAATTTGCAACAAAACTACGTCTTTGTTCGGTCCGAGAAAGAACAGCCACTTGAGGTCAGAGCCGTGCAATCAAAACGTGAAGCTTGTAACAGTGCCCAAGGAAGTAAATGGTCTTTTATAGGCCATTAACTCGCTTTTTAACTGAATATTAAAGACAGATGTTTTTTTTTTATGCTCTAGCAGCAGGTAACACAGTCTATGAAATGGCTTCTGGAGAGAGCACAGAGTTCTTCTATTACACAGAGTGTGGATGTTTGTCAAGCCTTTACACACCGCTCCAGGTGGAACTGCTAGATTAGACCTTGCAGCTGAAGCCTGGAGCCTGGACTCATCAATACAACCCTGCTTCCCTCGTGCAAGAATTGGAGAGTGACTGGCTGGAGAACTTCACTCCCACACAGACAGACGTTCTAACAGGTGAGGAGATGCATTAACCTGCTGACAGACACCAGCACTGCAGAGCATCACACAGACTGTCCACCATTCTGACCTTCCCAGCCTGGGAAACAAACAGTGATTGCAGACGCTTCTATCTGTGGATTTCACTTAAGCTGCACAAGTGCAATTACAAGATGTTTTGTTTTTTAATTAAGCAAACTCTGCCTGTAGAGACTACTTCAGCGTGGCTTCCATTATGCATTTTTAATATAAATTAATCTCTATTTTTAGACTGCTTGTCTGTGAAAGCTGCACTTTTCCTGGTCCCTAAATGTAGCCTTTTTGTTCATACAAAGGATTTCCTTTAAAGACCTGAATCTCAAACTTTAGTTTTAAAAGTTTAAAGCATTTCAGAATTCCCAACCGTTTCCAATATATGCATGTATGCTACAAATACAAGTGTTAGTGCTTTAGATGTTATAGCTGGAACATTATGTTGCATTATGTCAAAAGCAAAGCAAATTTCACTCACTCATTTTAACAGTGGCTGAATAATTCTAGCGTGAATGTTGCAGAAGAGAGAAATAGCAACTAGGACGTTATTAGGATGCACAGTGTTAAAAAACTGTGTTACAGGCCATTGTGGGAATGGGTAGACTTTGAATTCTGATTCTTCTCCCTTTCCTATACCGTGTAGTGCACAGGTGCACTGCTGAAATGATTCACAGATCTACATGCATCCTGTTTATTATTATTTCTGTGTATTGCACACTAAGGCTCTCTGCATACAGCGTGTCAGCATCTAGGCTACTCTTTCCAGTAGCATACCCCATCAACCCCAGCGTTACATCACTCTTAATTATGTAAATCTGTTTTCAAACTGAAGGCTAGGTAAGCTGATCCTAGGTTAGTAAGCCCTGGAAATAGCAACACGGCGGTGTTTGCAGATCTTTTCACTCCCCTATATTCATTAATATCTATATATATAAAAAAACACATCAGTAACCCCTGCCTAGACCAATACAAATATCTGACTATGATAAACCAAGTGAACAGAACTGGAAAACTGCCTTGCTGGCAAAAAACTGCAGATGCTACAGATTACTGTAAGTATGCCGGCAGGCTCATTTCTAGCTAAGATGAACCAATACCAATGTATTAAAACCTCAAGGAAAGACAGAACAGCCTCTATTCGTTTACTTTATTTTCATCTGGGTTGTGTTTACCCCTGGCATCCTACTGAACATGACTCTGGAGGAATATCCTAATTGCTGTTCCACGCTTTTAAGACCAGAGTGTATCATCAGTTATAATCGTGCAGATTGGAATTAAATAAAATGCAAATACTCAGCGCAGTAATCATATTACAGAAAAAACAACAACAAAAACAGCAGCTTTGTACGAGGAACATCTTTCTGCCTGCCCCATGCTTTGCTCGTGTGATTTCGTTGTTTCTGGAATCACGAGGGAATCCCATAATCCTACTCTCGTGACTCACGGGAGACACAGCGATTGGGTGGGGAAGTTCAAATGCTGATTAGGGATTCTAAAAACATGCCTTTCATTGCCAAGAGATTTAGGCAAGCATTGCTGATTGCACAGCATTCGTTGCAAGCTTCACAAAATGAACGTATGATCTTCCAGTCCTTTAAGATGCTCAGCAGAGTGCTTGAAGATTTTACTATGGACTCCATCAAGGAACATGCCACTAAAACAGTCAAACTAGAAGGAAAAAATGAGAGCGAGAACTAAAAGCAGCAATGAGAGATTTGTAAGATAAAAAGACTTATCTAAACCACCCCATCCTGAGCAATATTGTCCTTGGCATCAAGTCTTTAACCGCTAATAAATAAAAGGTGATTTCGAACAGATTTAATGAAGTTTGATGAGAAGGTACAGTGGTCTTATGTTGCAAACTGTTGCAAACAGTTAGCATGACTGAGCTGGTGGAATGCATGCTAGAATTTTAATGAGACAAAGTGTTGTTAGAATGAAAGTGAATTATTCCAAAAAAATATTGTAAAGCTTGAGGGGGTAGGATATTTCCTTCTCATAAAAACACATTTGAGACGCATTAAAAAAAAAAAAAAAGCAAATAAAAGGATAGCGTGCCTTTTAAATTTACAGCATGCCTGGATTTAGTTAACTATTGAATAGAGAAATCCAATCTAGAAAACCAGCAGGCTGTCGCATACAGTACTGCTTCTCCACACGTAGCGATACACATGTAGTCTGGTCTGTAGGTGCGATAAACAGCAAGGATGGGTAAGAGACACTGAACAAAGAACTGCTGTGATGAAAAGTGAACCGTCTTACCTGTCCCTGTTCCTGTGGGATCCCCTCCTTGAATCTGGGGAATACAGAATAAAGTGACTACAGATAAGCGGCAGGCTGCCTCTCAGACACAAAGCCATCATCACAGAAGCAATGTGTTTTCACCTAGTTGTGTTAACTTAATACTCATTTAACCTTCAGGAAGCGATGCCACTGTGCTGCTAACCCCTGTCCAAATACAGTCAAGCCTTTTATTACGAGCTGCGTCCACTGCTGAAGGACAACGGCTTTTCATTTCCATAGGAAAACACAAGCACAGTTAGGAGGAACCAGGTCCCATTGATCATGTTGATCACTGTCATTGAATAAGTAGGGAGATTTCTATAGATCATGTCCTCAGACCAGCCTTTCAATGTTTTATGCTCCAGCAGTGTGTAGAGTCACGCACTGCATAGTCGCTGATGGTTGTGCCTGGTTAAGATGCAGACGGCTTCTGATATCAGTTAACAGGTCTTTGTGAAGTCAGTCTTAAATTAATGCAAATGTAAAAGAACAAAGGAATTTAAGGCTTCCTGTCTGTCTCTGAGATTAACGTCACTGTTCAAGTTTTGCCTACGGGCAGATTCTTGTGTGTTTTAAATGGTGCACCCAACAAACACCACACGGACGCTGGGGTTGCAGTCTGTTTTGAATTACCCGTTTCCATTGATCAAGACGCTTACACAAAAGCAGCCCTCTCTTTGTTTAGCAGGTGTGCAGAAAAACTTATGTAGAATTTGCATGACTAATGCAAAGCATATTGCTATGCTTCACTCATGCTTTGAGACAGGGAGTATGATTCTAAATGAAACAAAACACACTCATGTTACTATAATTCCCATAGAGCTCTCTCAACTGCTTCATAAGCGGATTAGACATTTCAATGTTATTCATGTTTGTTTTTCTCCTTTGACAAACTCTACTCACTTGGAAGGTACCATTGCTTGGCTACAACACTGTGTGGTTCCAGAGATGATTTTATTATTTATCTTACCATAAAGTTCCGGATGGATCTGTGAAAGACGGTGCCATCGTAGTATTCTTTCTTGCACAGTTTAATGAAATTTTCACATGCTTTCGGTACCTGAAATAAAAATTAAAAAAATGAATAATTAAAAAAAAAAAGCAACCGCATTTCTCGACCATTTCATAATCAATGCAAACGCACACAAGGACATTTTGTGGATTGTTATTATTACTATTACTCTTACATGGGAAGCCAAACAAAACATTTGTAACGGGCTGCACTCCCACACACCAGGATAGCTCACCTCGTCCACACAATGTGGAAGCACGGTGCTGCCTTGCGTAAGACAAAGGGCTGCACCTCGCAGGATTAACCCCACTCATTTTGCCTGTGCTATGTATGGTTCGTAGGTGACTATTTACTTATGCCACGTCTCTGTAGTAGATTGAAGATGTATACGTTTGTTTCAGTAATCACATCACGTCTGAAAGTTTGAATCGCCTCTGTGAACCTCAACACAGCTCTCAGAATCATGCCGAACCACCAAGTACACCTGATAATAAGAGCCCCATTGCTTAGCAGTTTGATTGAGTTTAAGAAGAGACACCTCAGCTCGTTACCTATACACTGGGGCTAATCAAGCACGTATTAAAATCTGGAATGGGTGAAACTGCTATGCAATGGGAGTTTTACTTCCATACCCAAGCATGATCATCTTCCAGTTTCATGTAACTCCAGATATTGCTTTGTACTACTAGTGATAAGATCGTATTACCCGCCCTCTGTTAGAAACTATTCATGGTGTGGCAGCACCTGGTTGCAGCAATGACATTTTCACTGCTAGCTTGCTCTTCCTTTACAGAAAGCCAGTATCTTTGTTCTCCTTTGGTCTGGGGCCGGCGGATTTCAATGGCATTGTTTAGTACAGGCACAGAGGCAAAGTCCTCAAAAAAGACCCGGTTCCAAGCTTTGCTGCTAATTTAGTCCCAGACGTCTCTGAGCTCACAGTCTGCCCTCCAGCACAAAGCTGATAATCAGAATAAAATAACCAAAACGCCTACTCTTTAGAGTCACTCAAGATCAAAAACCAGCTCAATATGCGGTGAAGTCAAACAAATGGGTATAAAATCTTTAAGAGGTTTCCTGGACTAAAGCACAGCCCCCACCCGCTCAGCAGATTTAAAAACAGATTTTGGGATAAAATCAACAGTTCTCATATACGTTTTTTTAATGCTCAGAAATTACCGTTGTAACTTAAGGTTAGAGTTATAATCAAAGCAATCATTCAATTGATGCCAAGCAGAAAGCAAAGGTCTAATGCCACAGGTCTGTTTAACATCATAACAATATTATTAATTTACAGACCCCCTCGAATACTAGGGCAATTATGAGCCCAGCTGGGGGGGATATTCTACAGTCTCCAAGACATTTTCTTCCTCCTGATTGGATAGCCAGACAGCCAATAAAAAACAAAGGCTATGAATACCCTGCACACTGTTACCAGGGGAAGACAGGCTCAAGCCGTTTCCATGGTTGCAAGGAAGGTTTTACTGTCTCAAAACAAAAGCACGTCCTTACAGGTTACAGTAATAGACTGCATATGGAAATACATACAACTGCCTTAAACACTAAAGCCATGTCCTGGCAAGCCGACTCCAGCACACAAGAAAGGCTTTATGCTTTGTTGGGTTTCTTTTTCAATACAGCCTCTTTTTAAACAATGATGTATATTATTCAACATCTCATTACTGTTAAACAAGATGTGGTGGTGGGGGAGACTGGTGCATCACTGCATTTTACAAATACTGTGTCCTTTATTGTTGAAAACAACAGAGCACTCAACCCAGATCTTAATTATTCACGGCTTTAATCCAGGAGAAGGGTTCTCATCCCACACGTTTGCAGAGAAACTGACAAGTGGTTCTGTTTCTACATAGCGGGGACTCGCTTGGGCTTCAGAGCTTTGTTCTGGGCAATAAGATGCATGTGGGGGTAGCAAGCAGATCAAGAACGAGGAGGAAAATTGAGAGCAGGCAAGCCAGAAAGGACCATTGCCTGCTCTGAACCTCAAGGCACTGGCCTGCTTCGATACAGACAATACGCAATGACAGCTGTGGCACTGGATTTACCCATGCAGATAAGGAGATCACATGATGCCACCGATCCTAGGAATGCTTCTCCACACGCTCGGAGAGATCATGACAGGTTCACTGCCTGACATGTTTCCAGTGTGTGACGCAGAGCTGCAGAGTTATTAATAACTAATTAGGCAAGTAAACAAGAATAATGAGGTTAAAACAGCACTGCACAAAACCAAACAAATTGCATGTGCTGCCATCGAACAAATACCAAGCCACTTATGGACAATCAAATGGGCTTGAGAGTAAAACCAATCAGCTTTGCTAAAAAAAAAAAAAAAAACACATTAAAACATGCTCAGTTAAAATGTGCACAACTTCAAGGACGCAGCATGCCAAGCTTAGCAATCCATTTATTTACACTTATTGGTAATTCTGGAAGAGATGGACTTTAGCGGTTTTATTGCCTATTAAAAATTGGAACAGCATGGGCCCCCGACTGAGAATATCGCTGCGATTACTTTGATGGATTAGAAAAGACAACACCAGGAAAGCGAGGGTGCCGCCCCAGCTTTCGGCTGAAGAGGGGGTCCAACTAACTGGGTCACTGAGACACACCGTCACTCGCTGCTGCATATAGCTGCTAGATAAATTATACATCAAACTCAATTAAAAAACAAAACAGAGAGAGCGAGAGCGAGAGCCTTTATGGCAGGGGGATCTCTGATCAGTAATTTTTTCCCCCCCCCCAATACCCAGAACAGCCCTGCAAAGTTTAATTTTAAAAGATCTTAATGGATTCCATTACTGCTGACACTTCGACTCCATTTGCCCCTGGGAGGGTATTTATTGGTGTATTGATTTATTGATGAACAATAATGATTTATTGATGAACAAGAATAATGAGGTTAAAACAGACTCCATTTGCCCCTGGGAGGGTATTTATTGGTGTATTGATTTATTGATGTATTGATTTATTGGTGTATTGGTGTATTGATTGATGTATTGATGTATTGATGGCTAACATTGGCTCTACTTCTTTTCTTAATTAGAACTTTCTCAGTCTCCACAAGTAACACAGCCAGCGAAGTTCTTGCTTATAGACTGCTACAGACTGTGATGCAGCCCTCCTGGGAAAGTCAGTATTGTCTTGAGATGAACAGGCCATCAACTCCCCACCCTGGACAGAGTGCTGAAATAGCTCCCATCTCCTGCCCTCAATCTCGAAAGCTGCTTTATTAATTGAGACATTCGAGAAACCCAACATCCTCAACACTGAGACTGAAGGCATGCTTGTGAGCACTGCAGTACAGTTATCAGTGATCATCTTTAATGAGATACCATTAAAGGGCTTTGGTTTTGTATTCCGAGTTAATTTCACTGTCCATTAGATCTCAGATCTTCAACACACTGCTGTATGAGATTCCTAGAGAGGATATGGAGGGGTCCTTCTGCTATTGGGAACTACCTTTACCCCACTTCAGATGTTCAGACTCACTTTCTCCATACAGACTTGCCCAGAAATGACATTTATTTAGTTTCAACACGAATACATTTACCATGTCGCAGTGTAGCTCCAAATTCAGGTCCCCCTTATTGGTGTGTAGCCGCACGTATCCTTTCTTCTTTATATACTGATAACGCACGGTGTCATCCGCAATAGCATCTTAAAGAAAATACATGCATCATATAAATCACAGTTATTCTGCAGAATGGAAGTCACATTTTTCCTATTTCTTACCCATGCCTACTTAACTCCTTCTGCATTGCATTTTGATACTGACATGCAACAGGAGTAAACAAAAGTGTCAACTATAACAGACAAGTTTGGAGGACTAGACATGTAAATGAATACAGTTTCAAAGTTATTATTAGGAAAACACAAACTGAGTCAATATTCAGATTCATAATGGTTGTTGTCCTGTGCTTCAGCGCTGTCCTGAACGAGGCCGGCACAGCTCTGGTTAAAATGAAGGCTGATGTCACTAGCTGTCAGCAAGAGGCTGCCGCAGTTCATTAAACCAACGAAGCTAATTACCTGCTTCCTGGATTGTTTCAGGTGTCATTGCAGTGGAGGTAAAGGAAGCTGAAACTTTTCCTGTGGAGTAGTGAGCCTGTGTGGGGAGGGAGGGAGAGAGAGACAGAGAGAGAGAGACTCAGTGCCGGTCTCATTTACTGTAAGTGCCCACCAGGGTTGGGATCAATTCCTGGTCTTCAATTCCAGGTCCCTGTTAATCAATTCCAAAAAGGAATTGGAAATGGAATTGAAAACGCAGGAATCGACCCCAACCCTGGTGCTCACTGCTTCTACACATCATGGGGCTCCAGAGGATGTGTCCCCTCTGATTAACTCTGTCACTTCCATTATTATAATATAAAAGCAGAAGAGAAAACAATATTCTAATGCATTCGCTTCATCAGCACATGTCAAATGCTGTCTTGTTTTCTTTTCCAGAAAATATAGAAACCTGCGGTTTTGGCCACGGGGTCATGGTGTCCAATTACTTAACAACCTGTCAGTCCAGATCAGTCACACACACTACTGGACACATCCCAGTCTATAGCTTGTAAATGAAGGTTTGTGATCCACCTGCTTTAGAAATCCTGCACTCTCCATGCAAGCATCTGATTCAGTATGCAGTAAATCACTGAGACTGCCAACTGCACATGAAGACACATTCTAGATTGGGTATGTTCCATCCTTGGAGTCTGTGCTTTCCCTTTAGTAATACGAGTGTGTACAGTGTGTGTGTGTGTGTGGGGGGGGGGGGTGTATCCTTTCCAAATTCATAAGGGCCACTAAGAACAATAGGCTTATTAAACTAAACTGGTGATCTATGAACATTCCCACTAAAAGAGTAGTTTTGTATACTACACTAAATTTGTGACTAAATCAATTCTTTTTTTTTGTTGTTGATGGGTTTCAATATTTTTTAAAGCAAACAGTCTGACCAGCCGTTATCTCTTCTTGTTCACATCCAGCCCTTCTGCTCCAATTCCTCTACAAGGAAAGATGTCTTTATTATTTTTTGAATTTGTGCACAAGCAGCCTCAAAATCATAAGCAATACGCAAACGCATGAAGACCTCATATGAGGATGCCGCTGCCACCCCATACAAAGCAACAGAGAAAAATCTACTTATCGCGTCCAAGACGACTTCTTACCGCGTTCAGTTTGTCGGTGTTCTTCTTCTCGGCAGGCTTCATGGTGGAGGCCAGCAGCTCGTCCCCTTTGTAGTCTTTATAGAGCTCAGCCAGAGTCTCCCTGGTCTCCAGATTGGTGGTTTTGAGGTGGTACGCTGGGTGCAGCTTGGCCTTCTCCTCATCTACAACACAGAGAAGCAAATCACCAGCGGCTTTGAAGCCTAGTAGAGTCAGCAAAGTGCAGAGTCCCGCTCGGGCATTAAGATCGACTCAACAGCGCTCCTAAAAGAGCCACGCTGAATTAAACCTTACCTGGATCTGTAACTTTCAGATTGTTTTGAACGTGGAAAAAGTTTGACACATTGAACTTGTCCAGGTTTGTAGGATCCTGTAAAAAATAAACAAAAAACAACACATTCAGCAATACATTTTCTCTTTCAATAATACCAGTGAAGTTTTGTCGTTTTGTTTTTTTTTTTCCCTCAAACAAACAAAGACTCAGTAGATCACCCTGGGGAGAAAGCACCAGTTAAAGAGTAGGAGTGTTCACAAGTGCCATGGTTTAGATCATTAAACTAGAGCCTGCTACCTCCAGAAGTGACAGCAGGGCTACAACGATGCATGTGAAGGTGTTCTGAAGATCTGAAAGCACCCACCTGCAAAGTAATGAGATCCTTCCTTGCAAAGGGTTCGTCCGACAGCAGGTCCCTGTAAGTTTTGGTTTTGATGTTGAGCTGTTCCACCGCCTGAGAACGAGAACAAAAGCGCTGCTCTCAAATCCCAATTTTCCAATAAGAGGGGGATTCAAAAACAAACAGAACTTGGAAGATACAATATATAAAAAGGAACGAAACACGACATTATCAAAGTTAATATATAAAATAAGAAACGCCACTTGAAACTTTAGATTAGTGTCACAACAGATGCCAAAAAAAAAAAAAAAAGACTAATTACCTCGTGAGAAAACACATTTCCAGTCTTCTTGTTGGTGACGATGTGAGAGTTGTCTGTGAACACTGTGTAGAGGACGGGGCAGTGGTACTTTCCTAAAAATGTATGCAAAAAAAAATATCTGGTGAATAGCCAGCAAAGGAACCACAGGGATGGAAATAAGACTCCTATTGCACAGCAGAGTCATCCATTCAAGGTCATAACTGCCACAGTGTACAGGTAACAAGCTTGGCTGTGTCTTAAACTCTCAGCTGTGTCTTATTGAACATAGTACAAGCAGGAATAGATCACATTGCTATGAAATAGGAGTCTTATTTCCATCTGTTAACCATTCTGTATTAGTGGGGTGTGGTTCAAAGAGCACACCCATGGGTACTCTATACTGGAGAATGACGGGCACAATAAAAGGGAGAATTCAGATATATCTAACTAGTTAACTACTATGTTACTGGCATTAAGAAAAGCCAACCTAGAATCAAACGCATTGCAGGATTTGGAATCAGCGTATCACCTAAAACAGTGAAGCAGATCACAAGTTCAGCTGTGTCGAATTAATTCATACCAAAACCTGGCTCAAAATACATACCCTGAAAACAACCTGTTACAAAATCCTGTACTGCATATTAACTACTGCAGCTTATAATAATTCACAGCCTGGCTCTCTCGCACGCCAGTTACTCATTTCTACCTTACATTAGCTTGGCTGGATTTCTTTTTCTGGAATTGAATTGAAGCTGTATCTGGTGCAGGGCAAGTGGAAGCTGCGGAAGCCCTGCCGGCTGTACAAGCAGGAATCCCATTGAGACACGAGAAGCAAAGCTGCTAACCCACAGGGATTTCAGTACGAGAGAACGAGAAGTGAAACGCTTCAGATGTGTACAGAACAGCCGCTACAGCGATGGCACACAGGTCACCACTGCGGGCCGTACTCCTCACTGTCAGGGTTTACTCTGATGTTGAGCTGAGATGTTCGGTTTCTCTGAAGAACGGGAGTGCGTATGTGTGTGTTCACACTTATGATGAATACAGAAACTAGACCAGGATGAAACAGTGAAGGGTTTGGAGCTGTTGACTTACCTGTGATGTAAACTGTGTCATTCTGAGAAACATGTGTGCTGCACACAGAAACCTGATGTCTTTTTTGTTCACTTGTATACAACAGACTCTGTATTGTCATAATAATATAATACATAGTAATACAAAAAAATTATCTGGTCAGTGCTAGAACTGACAATTTATTTGCGCTGTGCAGTACAGATTCCAAAGTATTACACTGGCACATGCATGCAGATACAATGCAGTTATTGTTGTAAGGTTGGTAAATCACAGAAGAAACGTTTCTCAGTGCACACACAGGGATCTGTAGAGTTCAGTATTCAGTGGGTGGAGGCTAAGGGGCATGGTTTTAACCACCACGCTAAACTAAAAGAAATGCCATTCCAAGAGGGACTGATACATATACAAGGTACCTTCACTGTTTTTGAAGAAGTTCAGTTTGATAAGTGATTTCGCTTCCAGTTTCTGAAAAATAAATAAATATAGCACATGCATATTAATAATGACACTGCGAGTTCTCTTCAGGCAGATGACAATGCTACTGATGCATTATTTACTCCAATCTTTGAAATACATTCATATTACATTGAAACCCTAATAATCCCGCCCCCCCACAGCACTTCAGAGCTTTCCCATCACACAATATCTCTGGGATGAAAGCAATGAAATGCACTGCTCCCTCAGAACAACCTGCCCCAGGATTGTACTTGGATGAACCCTATTCCTGAGACTCGAGGCCCACGCTGGATGTGTGAAGCCACTTTTCTTCACATTAAGCTGCACGCACTGCTGTAAACAAACCTGGAGATGATCTGAGGAACAGCAAACAGAGAATTCTGTGCAAAGATCAAATTAAGCGGATTCAGAAGTGTTGTTGCAGTCAGCAGCTGTAAAAATCCATTCAGTAAAACCAGGGTCTATTTATTCCACTATGGACGAACTGAAAAGGTACGACTTGGGCAATTTGCCCCCCCCCCCCTGTGGAAAAATCATGCCCCTTGTCTCAGTTAACTAGATGCATTCAGCCCTGTATAGCACGCACTAGCCAAAGTGTGACCCCTCCTAGTCATGCTCTTCTGACAAGGAGACAACATACAGTTCAAAAGGACTCGAGGGACTTAACCTCAGCAGGGTTATACAGACCATCAGCTATTTAACATACAGGCAATGTCTGAGAGGCATGGCAGTGTGTGGTTCAGTTTTGGGTTCATGGAGATAACTAGCCTCTCCTGCTAAAGCAACACTACCCTCTTAGCAATGGACCCAACTTCCTTTCTGTATGCATTTGATATACAATTAGCACACTGGAAGGGACACGTTGTTCTGGTTTCAAGTCTTTCCACAGAGCAAAAACTTCCAACTGATACCAGTACTTCTCTTCCACAGCACTCAGAGCTGTTGCTTTTGATTACCATGAAGGACAAATAAATGATTCACTGAAAAACAGAACATTTAACAACCCGGAGAGCCGTTATTATGACTCTGTTCAATTGCCATGGAAACCGTGATGCAGCAAAATCGCACACAAAGGGGAGGGAGGGAAAGTTTAACGTCATTCCTGGTCTCAGATTAGCATCAAAACTACAGCAGAGCAGCGCTGGTAACCTGCATCACCCCCGCAATGTCTTTAAATAACAGGAGAAGGTAGAACTGGAACCAGAACATACGTAAACCCAGCACCGAGGGACACGCAACAGTGAGCAGAACCTTTAGCAGGGGTTCTAATTGATCAGAACACAGAAAAATATTGATTTAAAATGCATATATATATATATTTCACAGCTTAAAGCACAGCATTGTTCAAATACTGTACAGATAAAGGAGACAATATCTTTATGGGTAGAATAATATATGCGTTTAGGATGGCAGAGGGATATGGAAGCTGTTCAAGTCTGATAGAAGTGTCTGAACCCTCTCGTCTCTGCTATTGGCTACTCCTCTCTGCCAGCAGGTGTCAGCCTGGCTTCAATCACACAGTACCCATGAGTCCTCTTCATCTCAGCCCCAGGAAACATTGTGATAGGCAGGCACTGGCCCAAACACACTCTTAAACAAGTATTAACAACAACAAAAACAAGAGTTAGGCTTGTAGAGCACCTAATCAAGCCAAGACATCTAGAGCGGCATGCATGCCCTGCAGCAGATATCACCCCTGCAGAGACTGTGGTCGTGTTTCACGGGTAAACAAAGCAGGATTGTTCTGAGCCCCGGGGGTTAGTGGAACAGAGCAGCTGGCTCTCCGTGATACAGACTATTGGTCTCAAATGAACCCGTGGTTGACGTGATAGCAGGACGCAGGTCTGGGAACCCTGGAGTGCAGAGTCTGGACCTAATCCAGTCTCACATGCCATTGTGATGGCGTCTACCTTTCTCCTCTTCTCGCTTTTTATGCTACTGTGTGTTACCTCGTGTTTTCAAACCAGCAGCTGAGCCACCAAAGCACCCAAAAAACAATACAGAGAACAATAACTATCAAGATCTCTTCAATTGACAGCAAGGGACAGTTTGAGCTATTCCATGTTCTCCGGTGTGTCTTCACTGAAAGGTACCTGCAGAAAAGATGCATGGTGCATCAGACTAGGATCAGGTGTGTCTAATCAGGCTCACACTGGACTGGCTCGGCTGCTATGCAATGGTAGTCTTAAACTAACAGGGATGGAAATAAGACTGCTATTGCATAGCAGTTTTACCCATTCCAGGTTTTACTACAAGCTTGATTAGCCCCAATGTATACAGCCCTGCAGCGCTGACCTCATTATTGCAAGACTGCGGACAGAGGTTTGCTCTAGACGCTTGTAATTTACAATTACACACAATTACATTCGCTCGGGTCTAATAAGAAACTGACCGGGGGGTGACACATCTCTCCCTCTGCCATTGAAGCATGGCTGTTATTACTAGGTTAGTCACAGTGCAATCAGCTAAAGAAATAATAAGCTGTTCACTCCTCTGAGTTGTTACAAGACACTGTGACCCTCCTTCATGGTCTCAGTTGAATACCTCAAGACTCACGGCATCATTGTCCGGTGCTATTTTACCTTCATAGTACAATGTTAAGAGAGTAGTCCCTTATGGCATCAAATGTTTGTTTGGCTAGCGCAGAAATCCTAATAAAAAGGTTTCTTTTTTTTTTCTTCTCCGTTAGTAGGTCCAAAAATAGAGGCAGGAAAGATGAGCGTTGGTGTCGTTTTCAAGGTAACCTACATGGTAAAGGACCGTCTCCTGGCACAGCAGTCACGTGCTTGAAAAGCTTCAGTTGTTCACTGTCTGTCTCTGGCCTTGAGGCCTTCCCTGTCATGCAGCTGCAGAGAGGGAGGAAGATTTACCCTGACAGCTAAAATCACAGCCGCAAACATGCAGCTGCAGACACTCAAGGAGAATACAACCTTCAGTGCCTTCAGCTAGTACAGCTGTAGGGGGTGCTGCAGAGGAGTCTGAAAACGACATTGTAGGGTACTGCAAAACACTCATATCTGACGGCATTTACTGTGTGTATTTGAGGGTATCCCACGCCATCTAGTGGACAAGAGGGTGTTTATCCATATTTCAGATTACCGAGGACTCCTTGTGCAATAGGTTCTTACGCATCAATGAAGTGCTTTACTTCACTCATTGCAAGAAGCATTTTAAAGTTCCGCTCGCAAAACATACCTCTCCCGTGGCTGGGTTGGTCCCAAACTTCTTAACCCATGGAACTATACTCCTGCACAGTAAAGGAAAGGAACCATCAGATTAATTTGTGTCCAGCACATTTTCTACAGCGATCATACTGGCAGTCAGTGTCAATCAATACAAAACTCTGGATTGCTCTATACATTCCTGCACAGTTCCCCATGCATTTCTTTATTTTTTGAGAGCTCTTTTAGTGGATCACTGCTTTCCCCATTTTGCATTTCTATGCTCTAGTTTCTTGCTAAAGGTATTCCTCTGATCACACACGAGCTTAAAGGTAAAACACTTACAGGAGGTCAAAGACATGCCCTTCAGGTGTGCACATGGGGTACTCAAACGGCTGCAGAGACAAACTGAGGAGTAGAGAGAGATCAACGATGATCACATAGACTGTGACAACAAAACAACTGAAATACATCCCACCTTCAACTCTGCAAATGTACTTAAATAAAACCAGAAAGGATGAGAAAGACTGACGGCTGTTCATAGGAATCAATTCTGCATGTTAATTTGCCTGCCACTCATTCAAAATGCTTTTTTACTCCCTGCCAATTAATGACCTTGGCAGGTGCTAATTAAGTACTGTGCGGCATGTATATGCAGCACTCCTGTTAACGCACTCATTTGCATAAGTGACACAGAGCAGGTTTAGCCAAGAATTCATATCACTGAAAACGGCACTTCAATAAACATCTAGTCAAAAGTTGCTGATAGCTATGAGATATTAATGTGTACAGAAATATTAGAATAATACGTGTGCTAAAGAATTGTACTCGTTTATTTCAGTATTTTCAACTAATCTTGCGGTGGAGTATTGATATATAGGTATGGAAGATACAACAAGCGTTGTGATAAATCTTCACTGACCTGCAGTGATCGAAAGGCAAACGTCTGAAATTGGATTTTGGAATTTCTGGAGGAGGCAAAAAAAAAATATTAAGGATCGTGAGTGGAATAAAACACTTCATTCAGCGGGTAGGGTACGCTTAATTCTACCACATCTCTCATCCTTGACCTTTATTAATATAAAGACAACACAATGCGGAAAATAAAATTATAAACTTATTTACAAAAGTATAGGAAAACAAAGTACAGCTGTAGCACTATTACCAGTACAGTCATACTGCCAGTAAGAAGTCCCCAGAAGACCGCTGCCAGTAGCTTAACACCAGGACAGAAGACAGACACATATTTAATTGACTTTGAGTTTTGAGAAAGTGAAACGGGCGGTTTTATGAAGAATGTTTTGTGCAGCTACTGGCCGCTTCCGTACTGGCAGTAACGTCTGCCTTAATAATATCCGGTGTGAATAAAGCTGATCAAGTTCAGCACATCTCGTTTCGTACCTGGTTTCTTTCCCCCGTACAAATGAGTGTACTCAGCACACGTGATGTACCTGGCAAAGACAACAGAAGTTACATCAACAAACTTGAACCGCAGGGACACTGTGCAAGCACAGCGTGGTGTGTGACTGCCTAACAATGCATGTCATGTGTTGATCTGTCGATATTACCGTACACAAAGATGTATAGGAATTATATAACATTAGCGTTTCGTGATGTACTGTTATTTAAAAACACGTTTGTCAACAAAGACGACTCACATTTTATCTTTTTGGTGCTGCCTTTTCCCCATTTTGCCGGCGTCGTAAATACACTCCTCGGCAGAATATACTGTAACAGAACGGTTATCCCGCTACTGCAAGGCGATGAACTGCTCCAAACAAACTCGGAATATAACGATAATAAAATCAAGCACTCCGACACAACACGGCACTTCCGGAGTGCATTTAAAAAACAATGTGTTACAAGAAACCACCCCGGCTTGATATTCGGACACGAAACAGGAGTTCCGCAACGTTTTTACCAGTAGATGGGGACACGGTGAGAACATTTCGAACTGCAAATGCAGCACACGCAACTAATGAACGCGAACATAACACAAGCATCTTCATTTATTACAATGTGTGTGCGCTGTGAATAGCACTGAATGGTGTCGTTGTTTTATAATGAATTGCATTTACTGATACAGATGCAAGCAATGAATGTCAGCTTCCACTGTCTGTAAAATGATATTGTAAATTAAGCACTGCTGTAACACACTACATAGATTCGGTGACACGCGTTTGGAGTAGAGGTCTGATGGGATGTCTTGAAGTTTGACGCAGAGTGATAGGTAAGGTGCTGTTGTGGTAGGTACTCTTATTCCACACCTGCACCGTGCCATCACAGGTGTGGTGTCGTCGACAGGTGGCAGCAGAGAGGGGTTTCGATTCTTAAGCAAGGCGGAAGGCTGTGTGTCTCTACCAGTAACCACAGTGGGAGCAGGTTCTTCCGGGGTTAGCATTGTGCAGTCTCTTGGGTCCAGCTAATTATCGTAACTTGTAACTAAAATAATTGATTGTGCATCTTGCAAATCATGAAGTGCGTGAAGCTGTTGCTGGTGGTCACTGTCCTGCTGACCGGCTTGCTTTGTGCGGAGGCGGCGAGGAGCCATCGCAGCTCCAGCTCACAGAACAGTTTTCGGAGGGCGGCGAACGGGATGTACCAAACCCTAAGCAACATCTTCGGAGAGGACAATATCCGAGGACTGCATAAGGTAAACGTGCATCTGTATGTAACAATGAAGTAAAGCAGTAAACAGTGCGCCGGGGACCTGCAAGCATTGCAATTCGGGGTGTTTCAGTTTTCAGTCTGTACACAGTCAGGAAATGGATATTCATAGAATGCGCGACCAAATGCATGCCGTTTATTAAATACGGAGAAATAATACATATATTTAAAAAATGTGTGTGTGTGTGTTTGATGTATCTTCAATTTGTAATACTAGTATTAATTATTATTATCTTTTTTTTTTGTATTATTATTTTTCATTATTATATTATTTGGCCTGAGCTAGACCAATAAAGTACGAATTAATTAAATTGTATTAAAAAAGAAAATTATATATACATATATATATATATATATAGAGAGAGAGAGAGAGAGAGAGAGAGAGAGTGAGTGTGTGTGAGAGTGTGTTGTGGTAAAGGAGTTACCACGATGTCACTGTATTCTATTATGGAAACCACAGAATTAACAACTGTGTCACCAAACAACAACAACAGCTATATTCTGGGAAATATAAATGATCCTGACATACAGTATACAGTATATCATTTAGATGATGATCTATGGAACAGTGCACAAAAGAGTCCGAGTAGAAAAAGTTAAGCTGTGAGAATGTATTAACCCCCCCCAGCACATTCCTGCTTTTTATTGGAAGTTGAATTAGTAACACCCCACTGACATGCACTGCAGCTTTAGCACCGTGCAGCAAATCTGACGGAGAAATATTAAAATACTCCTTCAGCTCCCCTAGATGGAATTATACAGAGTTATAATGAGGGCTTCTGATTTTCGGTTTTAACCGATAAAACACCCCAGATAAGAAAAAACTGAAGTCGGTGTATATCAAATAAACACGCCAGAAACACTGGACATGGTAACGCGATTCACGTTGACGTGACCCCTTTCCCTGTGAAATAACACCTGAACAAAAATCATTTCCCAGTGCAGCTGGGCAGTGTCCCTGACATGTATCTCGCACTGAGTGGCATTTCTACTGGAGGATTGTAACACGCTTGCGAGATTTAAAACGAGATGTTCTTGCTCATGAGATTTAAAGCTATATTACAGTACACAGTATTTACACGCTCGTGGAATTTAAAACAGAATTGCAAATTGTGGCAAAAATGAAAACAATAATTTCATACAATATATAAAAAGCGAAAGCCCCATTTAACTGGAAAATAGCTAAAAAGTAAGCAGCGAAAAATGAAATGAATAAAACCATAAAAACAGAAGCCCTAGTTATAGAGCATTGCCTGCCCCGCGGGCTCTCGCTGGCTCTCGCGAGAATGAACTCTGAATTTCAAGTCCCCTTCTTGCATGTTCTCCTCAGTTCTTCTCGAAGACCACGGAGCGGTTTGTGCACGGTGTGGACGTGCTGCTGGACACCGTCTGGAGAATCTGGACTGACCTCTTGGACGTCTTGGGGATCGACTGTAAGTTTTGTGGATTGTGCCGGCCCTGTTCCAGGCACTAGAGCCTTCCTCGCTCCACCTCAGTCCCTGCAGCAGGGATACCTTGTGTTGCAATCCACTTTAATACACTCTGTGAAGCACGAGCAGCGTGCTCAGTGTTCAAACCCCGGCTCAACCAATCAGGTTCCTACTAGAGAGGTCAATATCCCACACATAGATGCTGTCGAAGCTACAAGCTTGAAACCTGCCTTAAACGGCAATATAAATTTCAATCAGTCTGAGCGATTCTGGGCAAAATAGAACCTCAATACATACCCAAAAGGCCCATTCCACCTTACATGTGTTACAGTTTGGAGCCAAAAACAGATGTTTGTAATAGCCTAACTTTCTTCACAGGGGTCGTTACCTGTAGATGATTGACCTTGTCTTTTTTAAGTCCGTCCCTGGACCCCTAACCGTACGGACGTTCGTGCTTCAGTACAATGATGTCATCCCGTGCAAGCCAGTAAAACCGCACGTGACGTCACGACTGTGCTTACTTCAGGTAACGGCTGTGTGTTTGTGTTCCAGCGTCCAACCTGAGTCACTACTTCAGCCCCGCCTCGGTGGCCAGCTCTCCGGCCAGGGCTCTCCTCCTGGTGGCCGCGGTCCTGCTCGCCTACTGGTTCCTCTCCCTCTTCCTGGGCTGCTTCTTCTACCTCCTCCACGTGGCCTTCGGACGTTTCTTCTGGCTGGTGCGCGTGGCGCTCTTCGCCCTGTCCTGCCTCTACATCCTGCAGAAGTTCGAGGGGGACCCCGAGCGGGCCGTGCTGCCGCTCTGCTTCGTCATGGCCATCTACTTCATGACCGGCCCCATGGGCTCCTACTGGAGGAAGGGGGGCAGCACCCTGGAGGACAAGATCGACCACCTGGACAGCCAGATCCGCCTGCTCAACATCCGGCTGAGCCGGGTCATCGAGAGCCTGGACCACTCCAGCGAGCAGTAATGAGGGAGCAGGGCGGGGGTCTCTGCTCCCTCCGACACCAGCAAGACAAGTGAGGTGGACCCCCGGCCACAAGCAAAGCCACGCAGTATTAGTAGTAGTATTATTATAATGATCATTAATAGTTGTTGTTACAAAGACCACATGTGCATGATTCGTAAAGGCTGTACAATTTAAATCACTGGAGTTGCTAGGTACAGTAATGTGAAAAAACAACCTCTTTCTTAGAGTAGTATTTCTGTATTGCTTGCACACTTTTCTAGATGTCGGCACATTGAATTTTGTATAGACTACACGCACACTCAAACACTCGCGCACACAAAAACCTGAGCAATCCTTGATTAAGTGTCCACCAGTCGTTCCAGTAAAATAGTATCTCTGCTGGGTTTAGAGACAGATCCTGTCCATAGAAATATCCGCTTCACTTGTTTCTGAAACTAGAACTGGAAGATTGATTGCACATGTTTGTGTTTGGTATTAAAAGGCACAATGTTTTGTAATAGAGGGATGGAAGAAAAGGCTCCCCTTGTATTGAAATTTGAGCTGTTCCAGGTTTTACGACGAGCTTATTTAAACTATTAGCTCTTGGAATACATGGAAAGGCACAGATGGCTATGCAAGTGGGAGTCTTATTTTCTACACCAGTATTGCAAACCTCTTAAATGCTGTTCTCGCTTCGTTGTGTAGGTCCTTGGCTACTTAGCTACCGAGTCTGAAACTGGCACACTAGTATCTAGAGCCTTCACACCAGCATCGGCCTGCCATGTGTTAGGTGTATTGAAGCATTTCTGTCAAATCAAACAATAGAGTCCTAAATAGTATCTTTTTATTTTTGGAATGTCATGTCATGTGGTCTTTTTAAGCAGAGTTTGTACTTGTTTTAAATGTAAAATGTAAAAAAAAAGAAAATTGAGGGGGATGCTGTCCCCACAACACATTTATAATTGGGGGGGTTCTTTATGATGTCATTGGAGAGCAGCTCCCCCCCCTGGATGAGGTCAAAAAGGTACTTTGTGAAGCCAGATGCAATGTAGCTGAAAATAACCTTGCCCCCTGTTCACAAAGCATTGGTTTTACAGTGTAGGCCTGCTCTCAAGCAGACATCAATTGAAGGAGCAGGTGACTCACACACCGCATAATCAAACCCATAACATCTCCCAGTGACTAAACCGGAATCCAATTATTTTAAGCTTGAAACGTACACTGGATTTCTAACGCTGTAGTCTGAAATATTATTTATTGTGACCAATGTGGAATTACTGAGAAACGCCAGTCTGATTGGACTGTGGCTGTCCCAGCATAGCAATATCTCTCGAATCAGGAAGAGATATCTCTTTGGGAAGGGATCTTGCAGCCATGTTGGAAGACAGTAGTTGATCTCAGGGAGAAAAAAACAAACAAATACAAATCACAGTGTATCTTATTATCACTTAACCCTAGATAGGTGGCACTCTATTGGGGGGGTAAAACAATAGATATTTAGGGTTCCGTCCATGTTAGAATAGGACATTGCTTCCAACATGATGCCCGAGTCCCTTAGAGGAGTTGATGTGTGTCTCAGAATTGGGGTGCTTGTTCTGTGGTGGTTTAACGTGAGAGATGAGTGGTCTGTAATTTGATGTTGTGTATGTGTTTGGCAGCATGCATCTACTGTATTCTGTTATTTGGGCAGCTATGTTTTGTTCCTTTAGCTGGTCAGTGTTTAATTTGTGCAGATGAAGACCCCTTATAAAAGTTTATCACAGTAAAAGCGTAATAAAGCACTGTGCATGGAAAAGCATAGGTAGGCATTGTGAAGACCAGCAAGGTATGGTAAAGAATATCAACAAATGTGGCAAACCAGGGTAAGCTGTGGTAAATGCATAGTATAGTCATGGGAAAAGCATGGAGGAAGAACTGCAGGAATACTGTGGTAAACTTTTACAAGGCATGTTTTATAAGGGGCATCTTGATGTATAGCTGACATTGCATTGAGATGTGAGTCTGTTTTACATTTGACTACGAACCTTCTCATGCACACCGGAGCTAAAGGAGCACAGTCACAAGCCTGACTTTCACCCCTCAGGGGTGTAGGAGTTGGGTCACGTGCAAAGAGTCAAATTCATCAACGTGAATGGAATTACGAGCCGCAATGGAAAAGTGCACTTGCAAGGGAACAGCAGGTAAGATCCACTGCTTTTAGAACTGACACAGCAATCAATTCCCCTGGCACGTCATTAAACCTGTGAAATGCATGTTCCGAACTCGGAACATGAAGTACCGTCACAGTTACAATGGTGATGATGATGGCTGTGTCTGAAGTTTGAAAATGCACAAAGATTTGTTTGCGTCCTGCATTTACAACCCCTTTAAGCACTCGCTGTACTTGGGTATTTATTTGCATGCCTGTAAGTGTACGTGTGTGCATTCTCGTAGCAGCGGCATCCTCCTGTTTAATTGCTGCCTTTTAACAAAGCAATCGTTTGCATCTTTTGTAATTGTCTTGAAGACGTAATTAGCTTAGTTTTTAGTTGGGGGTGTGGGAGCTGTTTTTAGTACTCTCTGTATCATCTGTATTGTTTTTTAAAGAAAGAATTCTGATCACTTCTTTATGCAGTACTCAGATTTGACTTGATAATTGTACTCAGTACACTGGTAAGATGTGTGTTTTAAAGCGCTGAAACGTGACTACAGTAACTGAAGCTATTGAGCACACTGGTAAGAACCTTGTCCTGGTCCACTCAAGATGCAATCTGTCATATTTAAACTTGTATTGTTAGTTCCACAGCCCCCTGTTATCTCTAGTCTTGGACTACCTTACCTAAGGTAATGTTAATGCCAATCAGGACATGTGAAACCAGCCACTACTGTAATCTGCCTAAAGGCTGTAATTCACAAGCATTCTTTGCATGGTCGTGCCGTATATGTTGTTGTTTTACATAACGTTTCATGTTTTAGACACACATTCCATTAATCACAGGATATTGGGGATGTTTATTAGATAATTTAGTAACAAACTAAAAGTAAATAAATACGCTAATCAAGTTTATAGTTGTGGTAAGAACTGGAATCACCAGCTAATGCACTTGTAGCAAACCAGAGCTTTAGAACCCAGATTCAGTTTGTTTAAAGGGATTACAGAGCATGGATTCCGGAGCAGACGGCTTTAGGATCTTGTGTTCCTCATGTTGTTTGGGTGTTTCTGGTATTAGTGCATTGTTTATTTCCTTCATACCTGTCAGAACCGTCCAGGACGGCTTGGCAGAGAGGATGCTGGGACATTAAAAGCTGTCTGTGCCACTTCATGACAACCCAAGGCGTGTCGCTCAAAGCAACAAAGTAAACACTGTCCCCGTGACACTGGAAACCGTGCCTGTCCGTCCCAGGCCTTTTGAACAGACAGCATTGGCCTTAAATACGTGCTAGGGTTTGAATTCACAAGTGTGCATTTATTAATATGTAAAAGATTTACCATTAAGTATTTCTTCATCAACTTCAGCTTCATGGCTAAGTTGCATCACATGCATACACCACAAACAGTATTGCAATGTAGGTGTGATGACCCCACTAATGCATTTGATAACGGCTTCCCTTCCATGCAGCAGCTACTAGTTTAAGCACAGATGCACAATGAATGATTTGACACTTTGTGGATGATGCCAGTAAGAAGCATGCAGATGATCCCCTCCCTTCTTCTTTAACAATACTGTTGTAATGACAGCACAGTCAGTAAACTGTCAGGTAGATTAGAGATAGATATGTGTGGGGCTGCCGATAAGGATTGCTTTACACTCAATCACCCTGTCTGCTGAATTGTTTTATTATGAGCAGTATTTTTGAGTAGCGTGTATAGTGTATGGATTATTATTTTGTTTTTTTTAGTGCAAGTTGCCTAAAAGCTACATGTTCTTTATAAACAAATGATACCGAAGTTGCACAGCTACCAACACAAGTTAGGGTAGTGTTTTAGCAGACATTTCTCAGCACAATTCAGGATGAGAGCGTGTGTATTTAATGTCATGTTTCTATAATAATAATAATAATAATAATGCCAGTGTACTTGTTTTCGTAGCTCTGAATCATGTACTTGCTGGTGGAGGACATTTCATTTCAATCTGGTCGAAGTCTTTGCTTTCTGTTTCCTCACAGGAGCTCTGAAATGTGGTGTCTGAACAGTTCTGAAAAACATCAGTCGATTTTAACTTCTGTGATTTCTTTTTTTATGGTAATTTGATGAGATATATATATGTGTGTGTATACTTTTCTGTAACTTGAGTGATTTTGTTTGTTTGTAGATGTGCAGGTGCAGTTCTTTGGAGTGGATTTTGTTTTAGTTTGGACGTGCTCAGTTACTTCAAGACGTTGTTGTACAATAAAGCTGAAAGATCCAAGTACAAAATAAAAATATTTTAACGTCATTACTGGTCATCCATATTCATTTCAGTTTGAGCATGGTTCTTTTCACTTGATATTCATGCATAATGATATTTGGTTTAACAAATAATAAAAACAGAAGACCCATTCTGTGGGAATTGTTGGTTTCTGTTACAAGGTAATAAGTTGGCACCTGTAAGAAGGTCTTCTTAAAATGGGCATTTATTTTTATGCTGTGTTTTGAAAGTAAGTTAGTAAGAAACAACTTGGTAAGTAAAACAATATATATTTGGTTCAGGTTTTGTAGTAATAAAAGTAGGACTGGCTGATCTAGCCTGTGTGACATGTAGCCATGTAATATAATATCCATGTTAGAAATGTGAAAGCCAGGTTTTTCACAGCTCTATGCTTCCAAGTTAGTTGTTAAGGAACACATCAGCTTGGGAATGTGTTAAGCTTTGCAGAATCTGTTTTAATGAAATAGGGCATGCAAGCCAAAATGAATCCCGTTTACCACGGCTACTGCAACTTCTTCGGAGAACCTTCACCTTGTACAGTATGTTGTGGCAGACGTTTGAGGTTGTTAAGGGTTGAATGGCGTTTCATACTTCTTTAAAGTCACTTTACTTCTATAGATGTATGTAGATCTGTCACTGGTTAGATCATTTGAGTAGAGCTCAGAATGTGCCAATAGTTCTTGCATAACGCATAACGCATTACTCAATGGCTGCTTTGGCACTAATCTAGGACTGCCACTGCTGTTGCAATGCACTGTGAGCTTTGGCTCGGCGAGACCCCCTTTCACAATGCTTTCACAGCGGCCTCGCATGTGAGGTCCAAGTTTGATATGACAGCAGGTATTGGGCTCAAGGTGAGCTTTTAAAAGACTAAATGAGATTTTTGTTTTTATTCTGACACTGTATTGCTATTTCATTTGATGTATCCCTCGTTTAATTTTGTAGTGCTGCTTTACGACTTTTTTTAAAGGCTATTGAGGTGTGCAGAGACTCTTACTTCCACGTAACATTCTGATTTCACGGCTCACGCCCTGTCATCGGCCTCTTCTGACTGGAGCTGCAATGATAAGCAACAAGGAACGCCCATTCGAATGCAGCAGTATCTCGTGATTGGGCACACCCCTAAAGTCTAGCCAATTCTTGTACTCTGATTGGTCACGCCCCCTCTCTGATTATTAGAACAATTAGGTAATGCATTCACAGCATCCGTCCATTTTTATTGGCCGAGATAGATTTTATTCTGATTCCTTCGCCCCGCCCCCCAAGGCGAGAACTCTCAGCTGATGTGGAGCCAGGTTTGTTTCATCCAATCACAGCACAGCGTGTGAGTGTGGTGCGCTGCTGAACGGTACCGCTCCGCTCCTCGTGTGGCAAGGCTGAGGCGCTCGGTCTGTGTTGAGAGAGCTTCTCCTTGCTGGACCCGATGGAAGGGCGAGAAAGATACTGCCACGTTATTACAATAAATGCTGCACACCTCCTACTCTTACTTTCTGTTATGGTGACGTTTACATACCATGTCGGCTTATTACAGAAAATCACCGTCGGCACTGTGAGAATTATATCCATTTATCTATCCGTCCATATAACCGATAGTTGCTTCAGTAGTCGTATTATTAACTTGTTACAGGTCTATTGGGATTCCCCGTCATTTTCCCCGTTTTATTTTATGTAAAACTTGCTGTGCTTTTAGTTAAACGCTCGCTATATAAACTCACTGTGAGGCATTTTAGACAAATAAAACCGGTCTATTTCTCAATGGGGAGGGACACGGAGGTAGCGTGTGTTTGTGGAGGTTCTGCGCTCTACGGGGCGGGGCGGGGAGGTTCGGGGGCGGGGCGGGGCGGTTCGGGGGCGGGGCCTGCGCGCTGTCACACAGAGGCTGTTATTGAGAGCTTGTCAAGGAAGTGCAGTGACATTTCTTTCAGGAACCTGGAAGTGTTGGGTCTGATCAGAGCTGTTACTACCCCGAGAGAAACGTTTTATCCAGGTTCCAGGGCTACTGCCATCATGTCCAGAGACACAAAGACAACAATGGGCGAGGAGATTATGGAGTCCAAGGTAATGTGGTACCCAGACTCCAAGAAGAATACCCAGATGGACAAATTCAGGTCAGAGGTGAACAGAGATTTTGGATTGCAACTGGGTAAGTGGTGAAGTATACTAGTGTAGCGTCAGCATGCACAGCACACGATGAATGATGTCAGCTCTGGCGCTTCATTCTTATATTGTCGTCTGGTGCCTGGGTTCTTGAAAACAAGCAAGCTAAATGAGACCATGTTTTTTTTTTTTGTTGTTTAGAGACTGTATTAATGCATTAATAATCTTAGTGTTAATAATGTACTGTATTGTATGTTTCTGAGTTATTAGGTCGAATCTAAAAAATATAATTTTGCAAATAAATGAACATGCAACAAAATTAATATTAAAGTATTATTTAATAATAGTAATAAGAATCATAATCGTAACATTTAACTTTTTTTTTTTATTAGGATCATATAAACGGGTTTACATAAATACTGTCATTTGAACTGAACTAATCGATTTTACAGACATGTCCCCATTAGTTTAGCTTGCAGGCTTTGCCATCAATACCTGAGGATAAGCTTCTTCTGCAGTATAAAATCAATCTTGATAATAATAAATTTCCATTGGAAATGATAAGACAGCAGAGTAACACCACAGTGCTGCAGTGGAGTAATATCTCTATCCAGGACTTTGCAATAGCAGCACTGGTCTGGAGCAGACTCTTCTGAATAACTCCAGTGCAGCAGCTGCCAGCTATTCCTGATCGATCAGCCAAGCCTGATCTACAGGACAGGGACTGTGTAAACACTCCTTACTGTATGCAAATGAAGTGAATTGGTCACACAGTGGCATGCCATGCCTTGTAAATCAGTGAGTGTATGAATGGGTAACACATTCCTTTAGTGTGCAGCTTGAAGATACAGTCAAGCTTGGTTACTGTCAAGATTCTGCTGACACACTGCATGTTAACAAAATACTGATGGATTTACAGTAAGTCTGAACAGAGAGCTTGCCATACACTTGTGAACTCTTTGGTACACCGGAGAGCCTTGATGATATTTGTGGACTTTTATTAAGATCTAACTGTATTTACATTTTTGTTGTCCCATTTACTGTAATACATTTTTCTCCAAAACCTTTAATGAAAAGGAGGATGGTGGACTTGCTCCGATTCTGAGCCTGATGCTCTTTGTTTTGTGGTTCCAGCGAACTACAGTGAGCTGTACCAGTGGTCTGTGGAGAACTACCCTGAGTTCTGGGCGGAGGTGTGGCGGTTCTGTGGCATTGTGTGCTCTCGCATGTATGAGGAGGTGAGTCTGTTTTCAGTGAGACAGACTGCTAGTTTGGTTTCCTAGAGAAGAGTTTTATATGGGCTGTCAGATTGCAAGGTTGTTCAGAAATAGGCAGCAGCCATCATATCGGAGCCTTGACTGTCACAACTCATCAGGACGCTGGAACTTATTTCATCTGTCAGCACTTGTGTGTGTTAACATCCTGAACACGCTCCACGTAGAAATGACTTCGTCTTCCACCCCACACAAGGACATGATATTCCATGGACTCTATTTCATGCTGTTCATGAAAGAGTATCAGTATTTCTTTAGCTTTGATGCCCGTTTTTATCTTTTCATAAAAGACGGGCATCAAAGTTAGGCACATCATTGTGAACATATTTCAGTCAGGGCTTGGTTTGATCAACCTGAATCCAGCTGTGACTTATCCTGGCCATCTCCTCAGCCTTGTACGTTCCAATGACCAGTTTTGTATTTACAGCACAATGATCTGGCAAGGCTTGAGAATGCCATGTTAAAGGCTGTGCACAAGAGGCAAGCCACAGAGTTGAGATGTAAAGATAAGGCATTGCCTCTGCTCCTCTAACTCTTCCTTCCAGGACAGCAGCTCACAGGCTCTTCTGTTATTCACAGGTGGTTGACCGGACAAAGAGAATCTCTGACGTTCCTGAATGGTTCAGAGGCAGCCAGCTAAACTACGCCGAGAATCTTCTGAAGCACAAAGATCAGGACAAAATAGCTCTGTATGCAGCAAGTGAGTGCGTGGGATCACAGTCCATCACGTTAGAGCTCAACGAAAGGCTCTTCTCTGCAATATGTTTGTTTAAATTTTCTTCCAAAAGTAACACAGCAGCATATTTGTTTTGAGTTACAAGAGCAAAAGTCTCTGGGGCATCAAAGCTCACAACCACTCTACCTAACGTATTGAAGTATTTAAGAGTAAGTAGCTTCAAATGACATGCTTCTCTGTGGTTCTGAGTGATTCTTTATAACAATGAATTGAACCCTTCTGTTTCTTTAAGGGTCTTTGACCTGAGTTCAGAAACTGCTCCTCCGTTCTAATTACCAGCCACACTACATCTGAAGAGCAGCTCCTAAACTTAGCCCAAAGCACCTTGGCACAGCCGATGTAAAAACACACACCTGCAATATATGAAAAAGTACAGATAACCACTCAGCATCTATGCAAGTATCTGATAAAAAAGGCAAAGCAGCCAGTAAAAAGAAAATAACATGTACTCGCGATTTCAAATGAACAACACTGCGGAAATTTCAAAGGGATTCTGAGATGATACGAAGGCAGTACCTTGACGTGCTTGTTTGATGGTTTATCTTGTTTTCCCCATTCAATGCAAAAACAACATCAATGTGATTATAACAATTATTCAGTGGTATCGTCTAGTAAAGTACATTGCGCAGATAGCAGTCATTTTAATTAGCGATTAAATGGAAATAGCTAAGATGGGTGCAAATGAATATAAGTTCCATGTGCATACTGTGCAGAGTGCCAGTGCTCAAGATGGTGTGGTTTTAAATAGAATACTGCAGCGTATCCAGATTACTTACGATAATCTACTGAATTTGAATTCAATTTAAAGCTTTAGTGCAGACTTACTCATTCCTGCTGGCAGTGTATCTGCAGCTGGGCCTCAGATTTAATTACGCTGCTTTCCAGGAGTTAAACATAATTTGATTTTACCCAGACACTTACTGGGGAGCAGAATATTACAGACTGTTAGCTGGTTTAATCAGACCCTGTAATGCTAAATTGATTATAAAATAATACTCCAGGTGAATGTGGCATGTGGAACTTTTTAATCAGACGTTTGCTGACATGTCATGAACCAAAATGCATCATTTGTGTATTATTTAGATTTGTTGGGTGTACGTTCGGATTGTCATTAGTGTGTGTGTGTGCGCGTGTGTGCGTGTGTGTGAGCGTGTGTGTGCACGTGCGTGCGTGTGTGCTCATGCTATAGACCAAACTTCTAGTCTTTGATACTCTATAATTGTTTGTGTTGCACAATATGGCTGTGTAAGTAATATGCAAAGAGCAATTTCCGAATGCAAGACAATTGCTTGCCCAGCTGGCTATGCCACACAGGTTAGTGTTTAGCTGGTACACTGCAGTTCCAGCCCCTGCACTGGATGCTGTCAGTGCTGGCATGCTGTTGGTCCTGATCCCCTCTTTGTGGCCCGCAGGGGAAGCGAAGGAGGAGATCACCAAGGTGACGTTCAGGGAGCTGAGGCGGGACGTCGCACTGTACGCTGCTGCCATGAGGAAGATGGGGGTGAAGACGGGGGACAGAGTGGTCGGTGAGAAAGCTCTTCTTTATCCTCACACAGTATGACCTCAAGGCACCTACAACCATGTCATAACAAAGTATAAACTAGAATTTGTTCCTGTTCTTACATGGTAACTACCGGGGGATTAAGTGTGTGGTATAGCATGGAAATGGCTGTTACACCAAGTAACAAGACCCCTTTCACAAGTGCATGTCTATGTAATTACAATGAAACTACACTGATAATTACCTGGTTGTTACAATGCAATTACACTGATAAGTACCCAGTTATTACAATGTAATTACATAGTGGTTCATGTGCTCCAATATAAAGCTCTTCCCAAACTGTATTTAATCATTTGAAACAGACTTACTTTAAACTGCTCATGAGTTAAGTGCTTGTATAACAGTGCCTCAGCAGAGCTGTGTATTTTGGCGCAGTGTCCCCCCAGCCCGAGTCTTGAAGAGTAATTGCAGAGAATGCCCTTCAGCTTTAGTTGATGGATTGCATCTTGCTTAACAGCAACCTCGTCATACCAGCACTCTAGTAGATTGCTCTTTCACGCAGCGCCTGTCTGTTATATTTCTGAACGGGAGCTCAGGCCAGGTATCCTGGGAATGGGAAGGCTGTGATGGGAGCGAGGTGGTGCCGAGTGGCTCACGGAATTTAAAACATAACAGGGACGCTAGGTAATGCAACGAACCTGGAGACCTTGCAGTTTGCAGAACTGACAGATCCCTGCCAGAGAGCAGGGCAGGCCCTCTGCACGTGAGAGCTGAGTGGACCAGAGCCTGGGTTATAAGCCACAGAGAGGGGGAAGCTTTCATTGGCTGCCTGGGAGCAGTAGACTTGGCCAGGCTGTTCCCTGGGGAGTGTGGTCAGATTGCCAGCACAGTGCAGACTGCTTGGCCAGCCAGGGCTCGGCTCAGAGCTGCACTCTTGGCAAAGCACACAAGATGTGTGTGTGAGTTCAGTGAATGGGGTTCTGTTAGAGGACGGGAGAGCGTACCAAACCAGAGTTACAGTTTAGAATTGGCTTCATTTAGTTTTTTATACTAAAATAAAACGGTTAAACTTTCAGGACAATTCAAGCACACCTCATAAGGAAAGACCCTACGGAGATATGTAACATGAACAGTTTTATTAAAAGGGTGCAAATTGCATTTAGTTTTTATCCTGTTTAATTTGTTTTTAGAACAAATTAGGACTAAAGGTTCTTATAGAGCCAAATTGAACAAACTTTTATAAAATCTGACCGTAGAATAACGTTGAGTCTGTTTAGTTTTTATGAATTCACACACGAACAGCGCAGTGTCATTAATGATACACTTCTAACTGTATCTTTACGCGAAAGTGGCATTTGTTTTTTAAATGAGAGAAGATTTTATTTGTGGCCTGATGTTCATTTTGGATTAAACCGTACCATAGTACTAGTGGTTTGTTCAAATCCATACAAAGCAACATATTACATGCCTGTAACCTGGCAGTGTCTCATCCTTTGTGTTGGTGACACGCTTTCATTCTGCAAAGAGTCCTCACAGCAGCTCGCACAATCAGACAGCCAGTTAACCTTTATTCACGTTCCACAAAAACATCCCACTGAATCAATGTGTCCAATTGATTCATTGTTTATTAAACAATGTGCTTCCGAAAGCAGCTGGTGTTTAAAATAGCCTAATGTGAACCCATGTTGCCATTTAACCTGACCTTCAAAAAGATATCATTTACAAGGAGAACTTGAGCTAAGTGAGGACAATGTACAGGACATGCCCCAGAAAAATACGAAGCTGCCTGTTGTTCTGTATTTCAACATGAGGGACTGAGGCTTTTCATAACGTTCTCACTAGATACTCCCACCACTCCCACAAACTGCTAGCATTGCTGTTACTCAGTCCATCAGTAAATCAGTTAATCAGCTGAGTGAACTAAACTAAGTAAGCAATCAGCTAAACAAACAGAATCATAACAAGCCTCAGTGTGACTCTCACTCACGGGTGTCTGTTTGAAGCCTCTGATGAATTCGCATTTTTAGGTCAGTGGCTATTCTTAGCGGACAGTTGGCACTTTGATCTTGCAGACAAGCCGAGTGCACATAATTACCCAGCATGCCAAGCGGGGATCTGCGTGGCGTTGGGGGCATGGGACCTAGACAGAGAAGCAGAAGTGCTCTCACAGGAAGCTCGGGCTGGCTGGTGAGAAAAATGCTGATGCTGTCCATCAAAGTGAGGGCAAAAATGACTTGGTCTGTGTGCTGTTGAGGTTCTGGAGTTTGGAATCCTAAGGTATAGCACACTGTGAGTCATTGCTCACTAAGATAGTTTAATAAACAGTATAGTGTGGAGCATAGCAGGGCATCTCTCAACAGAGCTGGCATTCTTTTACATGGAGAATGCAATGCAGTGCTGCACCCATGTGAGGGTAAAACACGTTCCTATTGAAACAACAGAAAACAGCAATTACAGGATCCAGCAAGTCATAGTGTTGCATTTGAAGTCTTTACAGATATGAAATGACACACCCGTTAAAGCATTGTAATAGGGGCTGCTTATAACAGACACACTACAATAAGGAAATACACATTTCAAAGACAAGTGCAACCCATTAAACCATGCAACACATTCTGATAAGCTATTGGTACAATCTTTATAGATTTTCTAACTGTGTCCCAGGTTACTGTATTTGTTGGCATACTTTAGATTGTTGCTGTGCATAATACACCCTGTTAATTGTGTTACTTTAGCACTGTGGATGACTACCAGGAACCAAGCAGGCAGAGTCAGGTGTGAGACCAAAGGCTGCCTGAGTGGCACGGAAGAGCTCCTCTTTTAAAAGTTTCCCGTGGTATACTATAGTAAAAGTGTAGTAAAGCACAGAGCAATCAGGATGGGTATGGCGATAACAAACTGGGTTAGCCACAGTATGAACACAAAATCAAATTAATCTGCCAAATGAATGGCTCTAAACTTTTGTACTGTTCCACTGCTCTGAGGAGATGAATGACTTGAACACACGCGTCGAATTTCATATCGTGACGCACAGTGACACTTGCGAGACACTCCCTGTGCAGGTATGAGGAGACCAAGCTAACACCAGCACTGCAGGACACCTGCCTGACGCACAGGGCTGCAGGACCAGCTGGCTCGGAGCCAGTAAAGGAGCAGGATCTAGACTGTGGGATAGGCTGTGTGCAAACAGCTCGAGGAGGTGTTTTGTTTCAAGTGTCAGTATAAAAGCAAAGGTTTATGGTTTCTGAACCAATCTAGTGTTATTAGATATCTCCTATGACACCCATGGACTTGCTGATAGCGTGGCCCTGAACTGCACTTCCGTCTGGTCCCTGGAGGGGGCGCTGCGGGGTTTAGTCAGGGGACTGCAGTGTGGAAGATCTCCCCAGGTAACTTCCATATCTTTTATCTAGGCCAAAAACATTGGCCGTATACAGAACCTAACTGAAACCGTTTTGCCCAAAATAACCAAAAAACTAAAACAGAAATGAAGGCGGCTAATGATTAGCAAAATAGATTGTGACTCAATCTATTTTGTCAGTGCATAGGTGCTTTTAGGGTCAGTGTATAAAATATCAATGCGTTGTAAAATGTTTTGATAGTTTATGAAATGTAGTCGTATGAGAGGGCCTGAATGGAAGTGGAGGGATGGAAGCTGAATGCAGGAAGCACTTTGCTGGCACAGGGAGTTCTAAATGCATGGAGACCTGATGATCTGAACGGCCTCTTCTGTTCCTCTTCCTTCAGTTCTTGTGCTCTTGGCAGTGAGGCGCATGGCTGCTCACGGCTGGGTTTTGCTTTGCAGGTTATCTACCCAACAGCATTGAGGCTGTGGAGGCCATGCTGGCAGCTGCGAGTATCGGAGCCATCTGGAGCTCCACTTCACCCGACTTCGGGGTCAATGTGAGTAGCTGCAGCCTTGTGTTTCACTCAGGGAGCCCGGGCTGTTGCAGTATATAAGGTGCAGTCTGTACTGAGCGCCATGTGCATTTCTTTGTCTCAGGAGTTGTCAAACTGGGGGCCGAGGGGTGTGTGGGGGGGGGGGGGGGGGGGGGGTAGCACAAAAGCTTCCAGGGGTCACTGCAGCACCAGCAAAGAGAAACCAACAGCTACTGGCTGCAGATCTTTTGTAGACTCCGGTGACCTCCAGTGGACACATTTAATATTGCCTTTAGGCTCCCTTGGTCTTGGTAGACACATGTTTAAAATGGCTTCATGTGTGTCTGCTAGATGAAGACGTTCCTTTAGTTTAGTGCAGATCCCGTGACACGCTCACCCCTGGTGAATGAGAAGGTGTCTCCCTTGTGTCTCTAACGCCTCCCTGTCTGTGCTGTGCTTCTCTTCCTCAATAGGGAGTCCTGGATCGGTTCTCCCAGATCCAGCCCAAACTCATCTTCTCCGTCTCTTCGGTTGTGTACAACGGCAAGGAACACGACCACATGGAGAAACTCCAGAGCGTAGTCAAAGGTAGGCTTCCCGCAGATAGCTGCTGCTCCTGGGATATTGAGGCTGTTTAAACGGGACAGATCCACAGAAATTATCAATTTTCAGAGGATTTGGAAGCTGAGAACTAACCAGAGCTGGGAGATTCTAACCAGGAGTTATATTCACCTGTTTAGAGATTCCGCCTGGACCCAAGGCTGCTAAGTAAAGGTTTAAAATCAATGTTCTCTTTCCTCTTATAAGCATCAGCAACACTGCTCCGCCCTCGATTGTGCTGAAGATCTTCTGCTTGTTGTTTTTTGTTCTTTAATTTGGTTTATGTTTAAAAATTCAAACTCATCTCTATAGATGAAAAGCTGCTTCTTCTACTTGGTTTCTAAGTTCAAAGCCACTCCTTTGATCCAGCTGCAGTCAGACCATGTGATCTGGAGCACAGGTACCAGGAAAGAATGTTTATTTGTGATCTGAAGTGCTGCATTTGAAATGTTTTGCATACCCTGAATAAAGTTAATAACCAAAAAGCTATCAGCAAAATGGAAGAGGGGCCAGTGATAATGTTAAGAGTGCTAATATGGATTTTAAAGCCTTGAGGTTGATATGAATCAAATGCCCTTTTAGGAGGACAAGGTTACCATGCTCCTTCCCTCTCTGTTAAGGCCTCATTAAGGCCTCAGAGCTTGGATGCTGTGTGCCTGTTGATACAGCAGGTGGAGCTCTAGCCACATTTGTAAAGTGCATTCGAGAAAATATGCTCTGTTCACAAAACTTTTTAAAATATTGTTTATCGTCACTCTCTTAAGTTAAACAGTGCTTTAAAAAAAACTGAAACTAATAAAGAATCTCTGAAACAGATGAAAAGAGTTTCATGAACTGTAACCTTGATTTAATTTTAAAAAAAAAAAACACTCCTCAACAGAACGTTCTTTGAAACAGTCCTGTACAATCTGACAAAATCTTCTTTCCTCTTCATCTGTATCTCTAGGGTTACCTGACCTGAAGAAGGTGGTAGTGATCCCGTATGTCCGTTCAAGAGACGCTACAGATCTGTCCAGAATCCCGAACAGGTGGGAATCAGCCAGGATGACCATGTGCAGGGGAGGGGAGGGACTCGTAACCTCATAGTGCTGCCAGTAGTCCCCTGGGCATGCTTGTTTTGCTCCCAGGGTGATGTAGTGGCTAGAAGGTGGAGCTGCTGTGCTGTAAGGCAGTGCTGGAATGCGGTGGATGTAATGCTGAAGAGGCAGTGCTGCTTCTCATGTGTCTGTCTCGTTGGGCTGCAGTGTGTTCCTGGAAGACTTCTTGGCGATGGGAAAAGAAGGAGACCAGGATCCACAGCTGGAGTTCGAACAGCTGCCCTTCAGTCACCCTCTCTTCATCATGTACTCCTCAGGAACAACCGGGGCACCTAAATGCATGGTCCATTCTGCAGGGGTAGGTACTGAGGACGGAGGGGCACCTAAATGCATGGTCCATTCTGCAGGGGTAGGTACTGAGGGCGGAGGGGCACCTAAATGCATGGTCCATTCTGCAGGGGTAGGTACTGAGGGCAGAGGGGCACCTAAATGCATGGTCCATTCTGCAGGGGTAGGTACGGAGGGTGGAGGAGGCACCAGGGCACCTGAATACATGGTCCATTCTGCAGGGGTAAGGTTAGTGACACATAAGACTGTGGCCTCTGGGATATACACTGTATATAAACGAACGGGAAGCAGAGTGTGGGTGAAGTAACGAGACCCATTCGTTGATTGTATTAAACCGTCTATAGATCAAATGAAAAGGGCTGCTTGTTTCAGATCTCGAGTCTGTAGCTCACTGCTGCCTCTGAAATGCCGGAGTCACGTCTTCGGAGATCCACTGGGGGGCAGCAGCGCCCTGTCTGACAGGAAGCTGCTTCACTGGCATTCGCATTAACAAGTTCTACATGCACGTCACAGTCATTTTCACTGCAAGGTGTTGCTTGACTTCAGTGAGAACAGGGAATGTATTTCTTTTGCACTGAAATCTCACAGCATGTGATATTCGTCGAGGGGCTAATCAACGTACACTTTAAAATCGTGAAACTCTTTGCCTCTCCTATTACACTTACAAGCTACTGTGAAACTGTTCTCTTTATTTTAACATTTCTAAGCTGATTTATATTTTATAATTTTCCAAGAAAATATAATGTTTGTGTTACACTGACTAAGTCATCACTATGTAACTGCTGGCTGGCGTAAGTCTTTTTTGATGATCAGACTGGTGTGTGTTCTCATAGACCCCTCGGCACATCTTTTGGCTTGCTCTGATATTGATGACTTATCAGTGTAACAAACAAGAGCATTTCTATGGAGTGATCCTTTTGCACTTTACTGTGCTTTTTGCACAGTGTAAGACTTTGCAGTGCAGCCCCTCTTAACCTCTTCACATGACAGCGTGGAAGTGGTTTGGGATTCTGTTTTCTGGCCACTCTAATAATAAAAAGACAACCTGAACAGTACATTAAGAACTGCTATAGTGGAGGAGTGGAGGGGCGAGTGGCACAGTCTGTAAATCTCTCTCTCTCCCTCTCTCTCTCTCTCTCTCTCTCTCTGTCTTCTCCATAGGGCACCCTCATTCAGCATCTGAAGGAACACATTCTCCATGGCAACATGAGCAGCAGTGATGTCATCATTTACTACACCACTGTAAGTTTCCTGCAGTCCTGTCCAGTCCAGTCCGCTCCTGCTTCACCCTCGCTCTGACTGGCAGGGAGTGGGCAGCTAAGGGTTCTCCCATGGTGGCGATGCCATGGCTGGGGGAGCCGAGACCGCAGTGGCTGTCTCTGTCTGTATCTGCTCTGCGAAGCTCTAACCCACCCCTGCTAGTGGTCATTATCTGGCTGGATGACGCTCATGCCAACTGAACAACAGCACTAAACGCTTAGCACTACCCTGCTGAGGAAACAGAAGGATGAGCAGGACTTTTCTGAGGATGTTTTTAGAGCCGCTTTGTCTCTCTGTTGTGTGGTGCATGCTTGCCACAGTGTTTCTTCTCAGTGTCCATTCCTGCCCTTTACTGTGTACCCATGTTTCAAAGTTAATCAACACTCAAGTCATGCAGTAAATCAGTAAAACTTGAAGTTAATTGGATACCCTCAAGCTAATGCAAATTATTATTTAATTATTAGTTATCATATTTTGCTGTTGCCTCATTGCCCCAGAGACTATGAAATACACCACGTACTTGAGGTCGTTCATTAGTCATATTTAACTTGGTGTAACACAGAAGCCCATTTACAGAACTATAAAACTGATTGTTTGTCCATTTCCTTCTCCCTTTCCCTCCCTCTCCCTCTCCCTCTCTCTCTCCTTCTCTCCCTCTCCCTCTCCCTCTCCCCCTCCCTCTCTCTCTTCCTCTCCCTCTCCCACTCTCCCGCTCCCTCTCCCCCTCCCTCTCCTCTCCCCCTTTCTCTCCCTCTCCCCCTCCCCCCTCTCCCTCTCCCCCTCCCTCTCCACTCCCGCTCCCTCTCCCTCTCTCTCAGACGGGCTGGATGATGTGGAACTGGTTGATGTCTTCTCTTGCCACCGGCTCCTCTGTGGTGTTGTACGATGGCTCTCCGCTAGTGCCGACTCCCAACGTGCTGTGGGACTTGATCGACAGACTAGGGTAAGGAAGACACAGACGGGGAGGGACGAGGTGTGTTGAGATATCTGGATAGCAGATAATCTCAGTAGGCTTCCTAAAGAATTGCTCTGGAAAAGGAGTGTCCAGTAATATGATGTACCTGAAAAAGATTGCTGCCGTCTCTCCGATCTGTGCCTCTTTTATGCCGCACCTTTAAAGCAATCCTTGAAAGTTTCTCAAAGTTTAGCTTGTTATGAAACGATGAACAGATGGAACTTCAATTCAAAATACATCTAATGCACCGACTCCCTCGACGCCTCCCCTGCCATGCCACTCTTCCACTGTCTCGTACTGCAAGCCTCAGATACCCTCCCAGTCTGTTAACTTCTCTGTTCTGTGCTGTTCGTAAGTGAGCTTCATTAGCCGAGGGAGAGGAGGCAAGACAGCTCCCAGTAGGATTCTGTCAAAGGGTCATTGTGAGTAATTGGTTGGGAGAATGACAGACTTCATCTGTGATATTGAGATTGACATTTAACTGTCTGGCATCGCGATGAAGGAGCCATCTGAAGTTAAAGGTTACATTTCATCCCTATTGTTTTCAGGGAAAGGTCAAAGAAGTCTCAAGAAAGCTCAAAGACAAGAAACAGGGCTGTTGTGTGGATGGAGCTTTTAAAAAGCTTTTTAAGATTTTAAGGCAAGGTTGTGTTCCATGTACCAGTAAATGGGAAGCACTTTCCTTTCTTTCTTTCTTTCTTTTTCTTTCTTTCTTTCGAAAGCGTAGTTCACAGTAAATCTGGGTGCCTGTGTCAGTCACAGTGCAGGCGAGCCTTGCTTTTGCATCTGTGTAACATCAGCTTCCTGACTTGTAATCTTGCCAGAACAATCTGATTAAATGCATTTTGTTTGCTCTATCCAGTTTAAAACGCAGTGGTCTGTGTGTGCTGTGTTAAATGTACGACGCTGTGAGATCAATGCAGTTCAGTGTAGCTGCAGCACACATTAGGGTTGTTAGCTGGCAGGTACAGCGTATTTGATCAGCAGGGAGTTTGTTTTCTCAGTCCCAGCTCTCCCTGTTCTAGATGCTCTGATGATGAGTTAATTTCCATCTTTGAATTTTAAAGAATGTAATTCCAGTGGCACAAGAAGGCTCTTTCTGGGTGGACACTCCATACAGGATGTCAGGTGACTCAAGAGCTGTTTTTATATTTGCCATTCTTAACAACTAGAACCACAGAACTGCAACAGGCTTACAGACTCCCACTAGCCCTGCTGCAGCCACGTCCTGGGCTTCAGAACTGGGTTATTGAATTCCTCTCCGTCTGCTCTGAACTGACCACGGGCACTCATCACAGCATGAATAAGTCTCTCCTGAGTCTGTTGGGTTACTGTCTGGAAAGCAAGGGCTGATTCATTTATTTAACAGGCGCCTGCTTGTTTAAATCATAAAGGAGTATTGTTTCACTGTGTTTTTATTGGAGGTTGCAGAGTAAGTACAGTAAGTGGGTCAATAAATCAGCTGGAAATAATCGGCTGGAATACATCAGGAAACCTCAGCTGGATAAAGAGCGGCGCTACTTTGATCCTCCACTGTTTAGGCAATTCAAATAGATTCAGTCTTAACAGTAGTTTAACAGTGGCGTGTCTGCTTGAACTCTATTACTAATATCTCCATTGAGGGAGGCTGAAGACCCAGCACAGTACACACTGTGAGCTTACCCCTGCCTGCCAAGCCTCAGCGCTCCCTTAATGCAGATTAAATCTACTCTGGGCTATTGTGAGAGAATGGGAGGAATACGACTCCTGTTGCAGAGCAGCCTCTTGTGAGAAATTAGAAATGGTATTTTATTGAGCTGGTGTAGCGCACGCTGCTATGCAATAAGAGTTGTTAATGCCACTGAGAGCTCTATATGAGCTCTGCAAACTCCACATGGGCTCGTGCTTTTCTTTAGTTGCTTTCCAAATTCAGTTAACTCACTTAGTAGCGTTTTCATTAACATGCATGGCAGCTATCAAAACTGTTCTTCCCCCAGTCCGCTGAGCAGCAGATCTGCGTAGAGATTAGAATTCAGAGTAAAAAGCAGGTCGCTAGAGAGCTAGCTAGATAAGAAGTGTTGAAGTGACGGCTTGAGGCCAGTGTTTCCCCTTCTGACTGAGAAGCTTGGTATTGCTAGTGCTAGAAGCCTGGAGCAAGCCCTCATGAAAAGCTGCCCGGGAGCTGAGAAATGAATACTGCAGCACGCTTTTTGAAATGGCTGTTAAGGAACTGCATGGCTTCTTAAATTAAAAAGCTAAAGTGCTTCGTGCTGTAGGACCCGACTGCATCGTGAAAACATCTCGAGCCCCCTTTCCATGAGATCCCGGATCACTGCAGGAACCTGCAGGGGGATGGAGCAGGCTTTGTGATCCAAACATCCCCAACACTGCAGCAATAAAGGGAAACATCCTCAGCAATAAATACCCAAGATGTAAATTGCAATGGGATAAGCTGGTCTCTGCAACACCCTTAAACTCACAACACACTCGAGGGGGAGGGGGGTGGGGGGGGGGGCTTCAGGGGTCTGTTTTTTGTATCGATACAGTAAAGGATCTAATTAACGCTGCTCTTTAACTCTGTATTAACCCAGCTAGGCTTTTCCCATAGGGTTGCTTTTATGTAGTGACTTATTAACATGTAATGACAATGCAAAGGCATCCGGACAGTATTACAGTGCGCCTCTTTTTAGACCTTTAAAATAGACCCCACATTGTTTTATGATGCCTGAAAGTTTTTTGAACCCAGTCTGCATCCTGACTCGATGCAAAGGAGGCCAGCGTTACGTTCAGCAGCACAGGGCTGACATTGAATACTGCTGTCTTCAGAACAGAGTTCTGATACGAGCCCCAGTTACTCCACAGCCTTGTTATTGATCTCTCTCATATTTTATTGAAATTTACACAGCGCTGGGGCTGGGGCTGCAGGAGAAACAAATTGCATCTGTAGCACAGATGTGACTGGAATGAGGACTGATAAGGGATGATCCACGTTTTTACTGCTTCTGTTCAGGAGGTCGTCCTTTATGTGCTGCTAAAGTCCTGAAAGCACGCCTTCATTTCTGTAATGCTTGTTTAAATCAGAAACCATTGAAAAGACTTGCAACATAAATGGGAAGGGGGTTCAATACAAATAATAATGCACTGAACTGTTCTACCGGGACACAATGTAATGCTTCTGTAACGCGTACCGCTGATAATAACGCAAGGGAGCCGTAGTTTAGATTTGTTCAATTTATCACAGGTTAATGCTTGCTGTCATGGTTAAGTGCCAATGATACCCTGTATTGCTATATTCACTTGGACAAACAGTTTCATTCTGTAGAACTACAGCAGTGCACCAGCAGTGGGGTTTCCTTTCTAAAACCCCATCGTGCAGCACTATCTGCATTTCAACTTTCAGAGTAAGAAACGTTTTGTACCAGGGCTTTGTCATTCTGCTTTTCTAAAAAAAATCATCCGACCCCTAAAATGGAATAGATGTTCAGGCTTTTGTTGTGTGCAGAACAAACAAATGCATACCGGTACCCGACTGCTTTTTGTGAGTCTGAATGCAACGATTGGATTTAGAGAGGAGAGATCAGGTGCTGTTCAGCAGACCATGCAGCAAAATGGAATTGTCATCTTCCAGCTTCCCCTTGCATTTCACATCATTTACTTCTTGACGGACTTGGCTCGGCAGAGTTCAATGATATGAAAAGGGCTCAGTCACTCTGTTAA
This sequence comes from Acipenser ruthenus, assembly GCF_902713425.1. Classification (NCBI taxonomy): domain Eukaryota; kingdom Metazoa; phylum Chordata; class Actinopteri; order Acipenseriformes; family Acipenseridae; genus Acipenser; species Acipenser ruthenus. Next base: position 1,580,901 of record NC_081209.1, read on the forward strand.
GAACTTCATTTGAACTTTAAGGATACCATTCATAACACTAGCTGAGAGATTCAGGGTTTTAAGATAGTGTTGTCTTACCAAGCTATTCATGAAATCTTAATTATTCTGACAATTTGAATAAATGCCTCTGCATTGCATATGTGGTATGATGTACCATCTAGGAGACACTTCAGAATCCAGGAATATGAAGTGCATGTAGTGGCACTGTAGTTACCATGTAGTGTTTATTACATTCTCTTCTGTGGTTGAAGGATGGGACCTGATCATAGCAGGAAATACACCTTATTTTGATGTGTGTCCAATAGCCTCTTTAACATTGCTGTGAGGTTGTGCATGAAGGCGAATCTGCATTGCTATTGATGCTGATGGGCAGTAATTTGGTTAAGCGTGAAACGGGTTAGTTGCTTGACGTAGAAAAATCAACATTGTGCAAACTTGTTAACTGGGGGTGTAAAAAGAGCAGTGAAGGGTTTTACTGCTAATTGAGGGATCAATAATAACAATCAGAAATTAAACAGTTCAGTCGAATAAGCTGGTTATCAATGGAGTCTGTATACCTGTCAGAGTTTATATCAGTAACCCTCGGGACTGCTTCACTTCAACTTGCAGGGCCTGTCGCTGAACCTGATGGCTCGTTTACATGCTATCAAAACTGAATAGGCTGAATAGCTTCAAAAGAAGAATTCATTAAATAATGCTTATCCAAGAAAAATGGCAGTATAGATGTGCAAGGAAGAAATGAAACCACAAACATCACTTTTCCCATCTACACTTTGCTTCTAGTTTACCTTTGATTTAAATAGCAATTCCAGTCGTGCTGTTCTAGTGAATGCTTCACTCAGTCAGGTAGTCAATGTAGTGCGCCCTGCAGCTTGGCAGCTAGTTTGAATTATTTGTGTCTGTGTGTCTCTTTACTCAAGGCCGTGTCACTGACGTTGCAAAATAAAGATCCGCTCGCTGAAACCCTGGAGGAAAAAAAAAAAAAAAAAACCTCTGGAAAGCCGTTCATGCAAAAACATAAAAAGTTATTTTTATCTGCAATTGCAGTTAAAGTGCAAATAAATGTACTTATCCATCACCGGTTTACTGTAGAGCTTCTCCCAGGCAAGAATCTCCCAGAATCACGATTGTAAAAATATCCTCCTTCTTCTGCTTCCAATCCAAGCCCTTTACAACCTGACTGGAATAAGAAGCAGCTGATGTTACGGGAGCAGCGTTCTCCTTTGAAATCGACACTCTGTCAAGAGGTTAATGCACGGCTCCAAAGCATCGCCACAGCCTTTCGACCTGCCTGTCGACCTCCCCCCACTTATTGTCTTGTTCTGAAAAGCAGCTCCCGCTGTGGTTCATTTGCAAATGAAATGGCTTCACCTGGAAACAAAATGGTTTCTTGTAGCAAGTAATGGAAGCTGACAGGTGTGCGGTGTTAGTAACAGCTGCATGCTAAATCACTCGACTTTACTGATCTTTTTTTTTTGTAGTTCTTGCTTAAATGTTACTGGCGCTAATGACAGCGTTTCTGTTTTCAAGTCAGCTCAATTAAATAAGCCTGACTGAAACGTTCAGATCAGTTTGTTTTAATGGTATTTTTGGATGCTCTGTAAAAAGGGTAGGGAATAGAAAAGGTCTCCAGCTGGGCCAACGCTGAGGTAGAGAGAAGAGGACCAGTGTGTGGGGGTGGCTTACCTTGCAGAACAATGCCTTCACGTCACGTTCCACAGAGACATAGCTCCAAATAATCCGGGTTCAAATCAGGCTGGTCCAGTGTGAGCAGAAATGAATGAACTGGAGCGTTTGAGAATGGTAGAAGAGTACCGAGTGCATCGCTGTGCTGGTGTGGCTGCTTCGGATTTCTCATGCTTTCAGATCTAACATCACTGTCCCAGCAGCAGACTACATTCAAACTAGATCGGATATACGTTTTAAACGGGAATTCCTTAGAAAAGGGACTGGCAACAAATATAGCTTCACCCTTATTAGGAGCTTCTGTTCCCTTGCATGCCGTACCCTAACCTGTACTCCAAAGGGGGTGTATCACACCAGGTAACCTGTCATGACGGCCACGTATTGAATCTCCCAAATCAACAAAGGTCAGGCAGCAAAATTCAGAATTGTGATTAAGAAAGCGATAGTGTGTGTGTGTGTGTGCCAGTGTGTGTGTGTGCGTGTGTGTGTGTCTGTGTCAGTGTGTGTGTCTGTGCGTGTGTGTGTGTGTGTGAATGTGCGTGTGTGTGTGTGTGTGTGTGTGTGTTGTTTCTGGTATCAAGTATAAAGAAGTCTTTGAACAGAACAGGGAGGCAGAAACTGAGACCTTTAATGGAGGTGCATTGTGGTGGCACATCTGAGAGAAAGGAGACTTAGAAAGACTTTTATTAAGGCTTTTATTCACTGCACACTCTTGAGGACAGATCCACCGAAAATACTAAGAGGCGCTTTGTAATTGCGAGGTTTCTAGGAGTAAGGTGCATCTCACATATCTGTGGTGCTACTTGGTAAGGGTCCTATAATGGGCTTGTATTGTAGCCTCTTTTCTTTATCAGAGATTAAAGCACGGTATGCGTGCGTCTCTCTCTTCCTGCCTACCTGCCTGTCTCCCTGCCTGTCTGCCTGCCTGCCTGTCTGTCTGTCTGTCTCTGCCTGCCTGTCTCTGCCTTCCTGTCTGCCTGCCTGACTGCCTGTCTGTCTGTCTGTCTGTCTGTCTGCCTGCCTGTCTGTCTGTCTCTGCCTGCCTGTCTGTCTGTCTGCCTGCCTGCCTGAGAGATGTGTAGAATGAGAATATCCAGCTAGTGCAGCACACAGAGTGTAGAATAAGAGAAAGGAAGGTCGGATTGTACTGTATGCTAAACTAACACCAATGCATATTTTCTTTCTAATTGCAGAATAACTATTTTTGGGACCGGGGCTAAGTGGTTGTCTGTACTGGAGGAAAGGAACCTGAAACCAGGTAAGAGACAGCAGAATCTGTTTCAGACCCTTGCCATGTATTCAGACCTTTCACCCAGAAATTGGGATTTGGTGTCTCACTGAAAAGTGAATCCAGTTCAGACCCTTCTCTTTTTGTAAGCCTGCATGTTTGTTGGCAGTGGGTGCAGCCTGTTTGAAAACTGAATCTGTAAAGCACTTTTTTGAAAATTCATAAATCTGGATTTGCTAGACCACTTCATGTAAAACTTTTGCTTCACTTTTTATTGTTGGTGCTGCTTTGCTTCGTATTGCAGTTTAGCAGGGCTCAGTGCGTCTGTGATCCGTTTTGACATTCTGTACTTGTTCTCTTTGTAGCTGAAACCCATAACCTGCACACACTCCACACCATCCTGTCCACTGGCTCTCCCCTCAAACCTCAGAGCTACGAATACGTCTACAAAGACATCAAGAGTAACATCCTGCTGGGGTCCATCTCAGGTAGGCAGACACGCACACACACACACACACGCACACACACCATACCGTACCTGTTTCATTCGTATACAAGCCCAGCTTTAGAGACAGAACCAGCTGGCTCTAAACAGTGCGCTAATGAAAGAGCAAATTAAATAAAAACCAATCCAGCTATCGATTGACATTCCGAATAGACACTGGAAGTGAGTTCCAAAGTGAACGAGCTTAAGAACTAAATGTCCTCGCAATGCCCTAGTCTTTGAATTGCTGTTATTGGCAGATCTCTGAGTACGGACTAGATTTGTGAGGCAGGAGCAACACCATGGATAGCCTTGGAAGTGAAGGGCGATGTTCTAGAAGATACCATTAAAAAGTTAATGGTATCTTTATCCCTGAAATCTTCACATATTCTGGTAAAATTCCTGTGCTAATTATCCAAGCGGCGTATAACACACCGACTGAGTAAACGTTAACAGTTTTCTGCACGTCTCGTAACCCAGCCGTGATTAAGCATGTCTCAAATTGAATGTGAACAGTAATAACAAACAGTGGCGCGGGGTGTTATTAATTCCACAAGGCAGACCTGGGGATTAAAGGATCTGCATTCAAAAGGGAAGGATATTAATCAGATGATCAGGAGATGGGGGTGAGCAGTGTGGTGCAGGGCAACTGAGGTTCAATCCAGAATACATTACTGCGCTGTGTTAGCAGCCACAGCACAAGCTGAATCCTCTTTACAAACCCGAATGAAGACAGCTTGACGTGTAAACTATGTGGAGTAGCTGAACTCAGTCACTGAGTCGACCTGCAGACAGTAATACTCTTGCCATCTGTTTGTACAGTGTGAAGATCTGCTTACAGTCTCCATGCATTAGACTTCAAAACCCATAACCTTGTTAAAAAAAAAAGAAAAAGAAATGAAAAATGCTTTTTAGCTAAAAAAAAATAATAAAATAAGGACGCCCACCATGCTCTTTCTCCAAACAGCACGTCCTCGAGTAATCAGGGGTGCGAGTCTGCGTTTTCGGAATTGGTTTTGGCTCAGCCGATTATCCTTTCAGATCCTTACAAGCAGAACTGCAGTCTAACACAGCCCTTTCTGGAGTGCTTCACTGAACATGTGTGTCTCTCTGACAGCATGTGTGAGGCTCTTCACTGTGTCTAAAAGCTTAATCCCAGGTTTGGTCTTTGGCCAGTTAAGATCAATTCAGTAGAAACCTGTCTCAAAGTTCAGCAGCCTCTTGCAAGTTTAAAGGGAGATAGCTTGAATCAGTACTGTAACTTTGCAAATATTTTTCAAATGCTCATTTGCAGCCATGCACAGACTCCGTTTACAGTTCCTGTAGATTTCTGAACCGTCAAAGCAGGTCAACATAAACAAGTCAGGATTAATGTGCAAGAAGAACCACTGAAATGCATGCAAGATTCAAAACTCTGATTTCATTGGCAAAATAAATCTGATTTAAATGAAGCACTTCTGCACCTCAGCTGCTTGCATGGCACGAGTTATTATACTTAGTATTGGCAGGCAGCCATCGTCAAAATATTCCATCGAAAACGGGCTACAGCTTGTCACTCTAAGTGCAGGGTACTTAGGGTTTCCCCAGTCAGTTTACATGCAGAGTTTGGAAGTGTCCATTAGAGGGCGCTCACGGCACGTAATTGACACAAGGATGTATTTGTTTCTGCACGGTTCAGGGGCACTAATAAATGCATGACGTGGAATAGAATCAATAAACCCAAACGCTGTACAGCTAAACAGCACAGAACACATGGAGCAAAATTCACATGCCGATCCACACATACTTTTGTGCTTTGAAGGTTTTTTTTTTTTTTTTTCTTGAAACGAGACAGAAACTCCTGACTCCATTAGGCAGACAGGCCATCAGCGTTGCAAAATCAAAGGGACAATTCACCTAGAATCCATTTAGCTGCCCTTTATAATGCATTTGTAAGAACCTACAGTGAAAAAACTGTACAGCAATATATTTAAACTAGAAAGATGTGGGTTAAACAAGCCTCATGTTGAATCATCACAAAGCATCTCTCTCATTGTCGGATCGAGAGCAGGAGTATGGCTGGAGGACGATGTAATTTATCCACTTGGGAGGAGAGACTCATTTTACATCAGGTCTCTGGAGGTTATATACCATGTATACCTATTTATATACAGCTGCAGACAAAGCAGAAATTAGGCTGTCCTTTTTTTAGAGCATGCTAATAATAAGGACAAACCTGTAGGCTTTGTTAAATAAATGTAGACTCTCCTCTGACTTGTTTTTGCGTCCTCTGTCGTGCAGCAGTAGTTGACGTCCTTTCAGTATAAAGCATGCAGTCTCGTCCGGCTCTTGCATTAATCAGTGACTCTGTGTAGAAGCCGGGCTAATTCCCCAGTCATGCGCAATGTGGAATAATCAATGGATGGGTTTTATCTGTGCAGTTATGCGCTGGCGAACGTCAAAGGCCCTGTGCAGTCTAGACCTAGCGGATTGCATTGCATGTGTGACATTTGAAATGGGAGGAAATGCAGACTGACCTCCGATCCCTTTGAGATGGATTACAGAAGCACTTGAATTTAAAGCAGGTGCTCAGTACACAGTGCACCACTTTGCAAACTTTTAGCTGATGCAGAGAAGTGTTAAAGTATCTAGAATTCACATCAGTATTGGTCATATATTATATTATATTATAGGTCTAATGTATAGTTGTAATGTATAGTTGTTTCAAATAGCTGTAGGTTATTTATAGCAATCGTTTCTACTTTATAAATGCTGCTGATCAAGCGTTCACTTTTATAACTGATCATTGTTGCACAGCCTGCATTCCCCGATTCTCCGTGTGTAGACATGCATGGGACTTCACATAGTATCCAAAAGGGGTGTCCTTTTACTGCGGGTTACTTTCTGTGCCTGTGGTATGCAGGTTAAAGGTGCAGCTTGCAAATGAACCGCTTTTCCTCCTGTTTTTAAGGTGGAACAGATATTGTTTCCTGTTTCATGGGGCAGAACTTCACAATTCCCGTGCACAAAGGAGAAATCCAAGCCAGGAATCTGGGAATGGCGGTGGAAGCCTGGGACGATGAAGGTACAGTAAAGGCGCTATATTAGGAGTAGCAATTACCCTTTAGTGTGATGCAAGCCTTTGAGAAGCTTGCTTTAGGAATCTGTTTGTAATCCAGCTTTAAAACAAAAATGAAATGTGTTTCCAACCGCAGGACTTGGGCTGTGCCTCCTAGCTCTTAAACATAATAACAGAATAAGTGAGGTGGCAGCTGAAGTGCACAGAGCCGATCAAGACAGTTTATAGGGTTACCCAAGTGTATTTGCACATTTTGCTCTGCTGTTCCCAGTGACTTGCCTGTGCTTTTCCATGCTTTTTCGTAACGTGTCTGTGTGTTCTCCTGCATGTTCTTTGCAAACAGGGAAGCCCGTGTGGGGAGAAAGTGGAGAGCTGGTATGTCAGAAGCCCATTCCTTGCCAGCCAACCCACTTTTGGAATGACGAGAATGGAAGCAAGTACCACAAAGCCTACTTCTCCACCTTCCCAGGTACAGTAACTCTGCATCCTTTTCTGTTCACTCTACTTGCGGTCTTTTCCTCTTGAAATGCAAGCTCACAGCCGAGAGGCAGGAGGCAAGGCCAGGGCACGACCCTCTATCGCCACTTCCCTTGGAACAGAGGGCAGTAAATACCAGAGCAGCAGAGTGACCCAGACTGCTAAGCCAGCTTGGGATCAGTGCTTTAATAAAGTCTGTCTTTGCCAGAAGTTCTTGTCTTGTAGACAGCGACCGTAACCTCACACTGACCTCAGCACCCTCTCAGGTCAGAGCTGCTCACTGTTCTCTGTTCTTTTAGGTGTTTGGGCCCATGGGGACTACTGCAAAATCAACCCTCAGACAGGAGGCCTTGTGATGCTGGGGAGAAGGTGAGATTTGGGTGCCTGCATTGTCACAGCTTTACCGTCGAGCAGTGGCACTCCTCTCAAGACCCTTTTCAAATGAGCTCCTTGATTTTATTTCTTAAACCTGCAGCTGCAGCTTAAATGAAGGGCTTGAATCCACGAGTAAGTTATCTATCTCCGTGCTGTTTGCATACAGTTTCACGTCTGTAACCTCTTCAGTAACACCGTAAAAACATTTTGTTGAATTCATTTGTCTAGCTTACTGTGGGAGACATTTGTAGCCTGTGATGTGTCTGTGTGTGTGATTTAACCTCTTCTATTACCTGTGAACTTGTGGCCTTTAATTGTCAAGGGTCTCGCAGGTTAAATATCTGACTTGAAAGGGTGACAGTCTGTGTGTTTGGTGTTTAGTTTACTGAAAAAGGGCTGATACCAGACATGAGATTGACTGCATGATTTCTCTCATTGGTAATCAAGGGGTCAGGTTTGGTTAATTATGGCACCTCTGTCTGTAACATGTCAATGTTTTCTTTAATTATCCCCTGTGCTTATTTTTACAGTGATGGTACTCTGAACCCCAATGGTGTAAGATTTGGGAGCTCTGAAATCTACAACATTGGTAAGACTCCAATCCCAATCCGACTGACTGTCAGTCTGCCTATTCACACCATGCTTCAAATCCACTTCAGCTTTTATTTAGATTCCACTGCAGTGGAACAGTTTCTGACAGAGAATATCCGTCTCCTTGTCTGTCTCCAGTGGAAGCTTTCGAGGAAGTGTCCGACAGTCTCTGCGTCCCCCAGTACAACAAAGACGGTGAGGAGAGAGTGATCCTCTTTCTAAAGATGGCACCCAAGCAAATCTTCGGGCCGGAGCTGGTGAAGAAGATTCGAGACGCCATCCGGGTGGCACTGTCGGCACGTCACATCCCCGCACTCATCCTGGAGACCAAAGACATTCCGGTAAGAGCATTGGGAACTCGAGAGACGATTATCCAGCTTGTGGATCTGAATCTATCGCTCCTTACTTCAGAGATTCCATTTTATTCTCATAATTAATCAAACATCACTCCCTTTATTACCTGCTTTGACCCTGCTTTACTATTCCAGTACTGCAATAAAGGAACAGCTCTAACGTGTATTAAAAATAAATTAATGTTCAATAACATTCTGGAAAAAGTGCCAAACCCAAATGATGTCTCAGTAATGCATTGCAAATTAGTTTAGTTCTCTTGAAATATTTAAGCTAACGGTGCTTTTAAGTTGGAGACGCATGCAATCCATTACTAAGATATTTAGCGATGACTACAATTTTTTTTTAATTAATCTAATTATTCATAACTAGTATGGGTGGGTGAGTGGTTGACCCCAAATAAAATGTGTGCAGTTGGAAAGCAGATCTATAGCAGAAACAAGCCATAGACGTCCCCATTGAATTCCATGACTGTTACTTAGGCATTATACTAAACAGCAGTAACTATTACTGTTTCTAATGATAAAACAAGAGCAAGCATGACAATTTTACTAACCCTGCTTTTAGTTGAAGAATACTGTCAACCCAGATCAAGGCATACTGAGCCATGTTTCTGAGGCAGCAGTTGGTAAGTGCTTGAAGATGAACGTGCTTTGTGAACGGATCAATTGAGGAGATTGGGCTCCTTTTCTATGTTACTTTATTTTCATTAGCTCTGGTAGTTTTTAAACAGAGCTCCATGTGTTTGATTAATATCCTGGTCTCCTGTGATTTATCATGGTTAAACCATCCAGATTATGTTATGAATAGGAAGATGGGGACATGTGTTTTTCCTCGTGGGGTGTAAGCATGCAGTTCTAATTAAAACAGCATTTCAGTACCAGACAGGGCTCCATTAACCCCTTCATGCTGCTGGAACTTCAGCTTGTTACAGAGGCAGCCCATCTAAGATCTCTGTAGCTGCAGCTTTAAAAGGATTCAGCTTCCCGTACTGAGAAACACGGAAGAGTGCAGCATGTTTCAAAACAATGCACCAACATTGCATGTTTCTGCGAATGAACTCAAACCACAGTTTGCCGCGTTCTCTTCGTAGATATTTAATGGGGCTGAATTGGCATGGCACTTTCCCCCTGGGGATGTGGGGGGGGGGGGGGTCTAATCTAAAAGCACAGAATCAAGTCTTTTTTTGAAATGCTCCTAGATTCAGTAGGAGAGAATGGTGTGCTAACACAAGGGATGAGCCTTGAACATTTTAAACTTTGTTTGTACCCATGAAGTGCTGAAACAGCAAGACCTGCTTCGCCATTGAGCCAGCCTAATATGCAGCAGCAGCACCAAGTATATTTCACTTTCCGCAGAAATATATATCTGTGTATATATATGTATATATCTAAATCACGCACTCCTCGGGGGCTCCAGCTTCATATCGACCATATTGACCTTGTGAGAGGAGTCTGAAGAAAACAAGAAGAGCTCTTTTTTATTTTTTAAATCGCAGTGAGAATTCTGCACGCTAAATGTACTTGTTTCGTGTGTCTCTCGACAGTCGCAGCTGTTATGAGGTTACAGGGCGACATGCTTCGTGAAGTTAGCTCCGTATCTCAAAAAAAAAAAGTCTTTCTGCTTTCTGTTCAATAGCAGGCTGCCAAAGAAATAACTCGAGATCCAGACACCACATCTAATACTACAGGGAGAAGGGAGAAAAACACATCAACAGTTTGAGAGCACTGGCAATTAATTTGGCACGCTTCCGTCTGTATTCATAACTAGCGCATGTTACAGAATCTGCCAGTGGAACCAGAGTCTACTCTGATCAGCTCTAAAGATTATTAGCAGTTGAACACTTGGGACCCAAGCCAGATGACTCTTCATGTTCCAGACTGCACTAAATCTGAGAGTGTTCTGATGGGGTGGGAGGAGCCAGGCAGGCAGGTGCACATTGCACCCTCCCCAAATAAACAACTTGCAGCGCGCTGATTAAAACAACTGAAAAAGCACTGCTGAGCCATTTCTGCTTGAGCATAATGTGAGCTGCAGCATGTAAATAGCGCTTGCAATGAGCAATCCCATTTCTCAATCCCTTTCTCGTCTGTATCCGTGCACAGTCCAGTGTGAAACGGGCGCGCTAACGCACGGATTGGTACCATTAGGAGAGGTCAAAGGACGTCCGTTCCTCTCCTGCCTGAGCGTGTCTGGCGATGTGCAGCTCCCAGGTGTACCCTGTTCAGACCCTGGATTGTTGATTTACAGAAAGCTGCGACAGCATCCAAGCATCTTGCTGATCTCTCCTAATGATGATAAAGTCCATCGCGTGGAAAATCCATCATATTTATCCAAATGAACGTGTGTGGGTGACGTTCTCCAAGCTCTGTGCTGCAGCTGGTCATTATGAAGGGAGCAAACACCACATTACATTTCTGAAACGACTACAAGCCCCGAAATTGTTGGATCGTAGGGACTGGGGTATTAGGGTGAGGTTGTGTCACCATTGCCTATCCAATCAACTGCACCTCTTTTAAAAGGTCTATGCGCTTCAGGTGAGAGGCAATTGGCCACTACATCCCCTCGCTATAGTTGAATAATAATGGATGTTTGTGTTCTTGCTTTCAGTACACGATAAGTGGGAAGAAGGTGGAAGTCGCAGTCAAGCAAATCGTGGCTGGAAAAGAAGTTACCCAGCGTGGTGCATTTTCCAACCCCGGCTCACTGGACCTGTACAAGAATCTCCCAGAGCTGCAGAACTTCTAAAGACAGCCGTCTGGAACAGAATATAAGAGATGAAGGGGGGTCGCTCGGGGGGGAGGGGGGAGGGGGGGTGAAGCAGAGTCTCATTTCAGCGACCGTGGCATCGCTTGTGTCCTGTAGTGAGGAATCACTAAAGATACCTTTCTGTGAAGGTAGACGTGGTTTTGTCTGATACCATGGTAATAAGTCACGACGCATACTGGACTGCTTTTCACAGGGTTCCATTTTACCAAAATGTTTTGAACAGCTCAGCTGTCGATGTGTTTGGTTCTTTTCCACCCGAGCCCCAGTCGAAAGCAGACCTGTGCACCACATGTAATTCTACTCTCTACTCGCTCTGAGAGCCGTGTCTGTTCCTGCAGGTAGAGAGATTCGAAGCAAAGGCCATTCGTGCAGCTAAGCCACCGTTTGAATGTGACGGGGGCAGTTTGAGGGTTTGTTTGAGAAAAGCGTCCATGACTTCAGATCCTCCTGTGTGGACGCTAGGTGAGGCACACAAAGCCACAGTGGGGGTACATCTCAGCAGGGCTGTTTTTGCCTTTTCACATATGGGTAGTTTCTAAACTAACCCAACTGAGTTCACTTGGAAACACTGGAGGAAAAGAAGTTGGTTCCAAAACAAAAAAAACCCTGAAAACGATTAAAGACTCAACCTGGTCTTAGACTACCCCATGTCTGCTTCAGAACGCACGTGTATTTTTATATATATATATATATATATATATATATATATATATATATATATACACAGTACATTTACTATATATATATATATATATATATATATGTATTGGTAACTTTTGTCTGGAAAAGGGAGATACGATGCTATAGCTATAATAAAGGCATTCATTTTGTTGTGCTTTTAAGATACCAAGAAACTGTATTTGTACATTGATTATTTTGCCCAGGTTGCACAGCAAAGTTTTGTGTCCATTCCCAGACCGTCAGAGAAGCCATTGTGTTGTACAGTTTAGTGAATGTTAAGTGTTAAAATTGCAATCTTATGTGCTCATGTTGGTTGTGTGACTTTAAGCTGTGATAAGTGTATTAGTCATCATTTCTTTCTTTTTATTTTTTTAAATCTTTAATAAATTGGTTCTTTTTAATGCAAAGGCAATATCTTTTAGCAAGCCAATAGATTCCTAATTTGAGTATGCCGTTGCGTTACGCTACAATTGAAAAAGCAGTAATAGCTGTGTTGGCCTCCTCCTGAGCTTAGTACTGCCCTGCCTGTAAATCCTGTATTTATTAGTACATGTAAATCAGAAAATAGTCAGACAGAAGTGCTTAGTTCCTTCGTTAAGCTGTGAATTCACTGTCCTCACTGGAGGCTTATAGTGGGTATGCAAAGGGTTAAACAAGTCTTGCTGATGTACCTTTAAGACCACTGGACACAGTATTGATCCACTTCTGTCCTCTACATGCTGTACTAGAGCCAGTCTGGTGAAACTAGCCTCTTATGATAGGTGTGCTTGTGTTACACCGACTTTTAATTCAGAGGTCCCTGTTGTTGCCTCTAACTTGCTAAGCAGTCCAAGTAGTTTGACCGTGTGTCTTTGATTCCTGATTCCAGATTAACCTTGTGACACTTCTACGGCATGGTGTAGCTAGCAGAGGTGAAAGGTCACACTGTCACATGATTCCACTTGAACAGGGAACCGTGGGCACCTAGCACTTGCTTATTTTGATGCAAGTGTGTAGGCAAAGGTGCATTTTCAGCTGAGTGTAAATTTATCAAGGAAACCCGTTCAAATGGATTATTTACTGGCTTCATCCCCTTAAAACCTGCGTGTCAGCTCTGCACAGCTATCGTACGTTCAAGCCTTGTGATGGTGCTGCGTTTGTCAGGGTCCTGTCATAGTGTTCTACAGCGTAGCAGCTTCTGCATGCGGAGGTGCCAGGGCATGTGTGGAGCATCCATCCCTTCTGCTCAATTCCATCCTTCTGCAACAGAGCGCTATGAATCGGGTGCACACAGGTAATGTTGTTCAATGTCTACATTATTTTTCATTTATTGTTGAGCATCCAAAGTAATGTTTGTTTTAAACTGGTCGTTTTTATTACAATTGTTACTGGTTTTTTTTTTGTACTTGTTTCTATTTAAAGTAAAAACCTAAACGTCACTGTTGTACATGACACTTCTCAAGAGTGGAAGTTCATGAGTCTAAATAAATGTACATATGCTAGATACCTGTTTACAGAGGCAATAAAGTGATTACAACCTCTTGATTCTGCCTTTTTGCTTTCTTTAGACAGTTTGGGTATTTAGCTCATTTAAATACGGCAGATAAAGGATGAGTCCGTGTTCTAATCACCGCCCCAGTGATCCGAATTCACCACGCTGATGGAACATGATCTATTTAACACTGATGCAGTACTCCTGTTAATGTAGTAAGCGTGATCTCCAGTGACTCACTCTCTGTTTCCAAAGCTCTGTTTCCTAAATGACATTTAGATGTAGGTACCAGTTCTGTGACATGAACAGTTTGATTTCCCTGATGAAGGCTGCTTGGCTGAAACGCTGCCAACTGTTTCACTTTGTTCTTTTTATATAAATAATAATATTATTATTTGTTTATTTAGCATGACACCTTCATCCAAGGCGACTTACAGAGACTAGGGTGTGTGAACTATGCATCAGCTGCAGAGTCACTTACAATTACGTCTCACCTGAAAGACGGAGCACAAGGAGGTTAAGTGACTTGCTCAGGGTCACACAATGAGTCAGTGGCTGAGGTGGGATTTGAACCAGGGACCTCCTGGTTACAAGCCCTTTTCTTTAACCACTGGACCACACAACCTCCTAATAAAGAATGGACATTTGATCTACAATTGCCTTCAATAAAATAGACCTCGATAAACTTGCTCCTTAGCAACCAAGCTCTTATTCTTCCCTGTTAAAAATAATAATAATAATAATAATTTGGTCTTATAAAATATTGCAAGAAAATCATAATCAAATGTATAGATGGGTATAAAAATAATGATGTCTGTATAAAAGAGCCCTGCCTGTGTACCTGTGTAAATATCTTGTGATGGCAGAGTTACTATTGTCCCACTGAAATGCTTTGAGTGTTCTCGGGAGTAAGACACAAAGAGAATGTAGAGCATTGTAAAGAGCTTGGAAAGTAAGGTTCACCTCTAGCTGGGAGTGCATGCATTGTAAAGATAAGAGAGAACAGGAAGACTGGAACAGTGACTCTACCCTGTCATTATGGGTCTACGAAACCTCATTACAACCATTTTAACCATAGCCCTAGCACTTCAATGTGAGGCATTGATATGCTAGGGGACACTGGGTCGCAATGCACTCTTCTCAGTTCCACTCCTATTAAATACATTTGTCGAATGTATCTGTTATAATACATGAAGTCTAGAGGAAGCTGGGTCAAGGCAAGACATTAAAAGATGTTTTTTTTAATAGTGTTTTTTTTTTTATTACAGCACCATTAATAAAATCATGGACATTTTGTGAGCCGTTGTATTAATGGGGGAGCTTTGACAACCAGCTTGCTTCAAAATCAAGTACTTTTTAATATTTCTTTTTTATGGGTTAGCAATGGCATTTTTTTTGGGGGGGGGGGGCGGGGGGGGGGGGCATTTTAGTGCGTTATTGATAAAAAAAATTTAAAAAAAAAATAAAACGAAAGATTAAACCATAAAAATTGATCTGCAATTCCCAGCCAGTCACAACCTCATCTCCAACAACATAATCAATCACACCTGATTAAACCTAGCCCTTGTGTATTTTAAGGAGGCTCTGGGTTATAAAGTGGTAATTAGACACTCTGCTATACCTTTCAGGACACCAAAACCATAAGCAGACCACAGCGACTGGAAATGGTAACACACGGGCTATGGAGCAAATATTACAGTGGAGTGGCAGCAATGATGGTGAATCATTGCAGCTGCCATTGGCTGTTACTATTGATCTTTCATTCATACCTGTTGCATTGCCTTCAAAAAAGATTTATCCAGACGGAGTCACTGATGAATGTAACCATGTAGGAATGAACTCCCTTTTCACGCCCAGCCTCCGCCCTGTTCTGTGTTCTCCATCTAATCTTCCCCAGTCCTTCATTGGGTACAGTAGCTTTTTACAAGCTAAGCAGCGCTGTGAGAAGCTCTCTGCTTTACCGCACTCCCTTCCCCGTAGCGGTGCTCAGAAACAGATTGACAGGTATAAAAAGACAGATTGCATCTCTGCTGCCCAACCCTGAATTGATTTACTATCCTATTAATGCAAGTTATAGCTTCTGAGAGATAGGAATATAGAGAGTAGCATATTGATGAGTTATTGATTTTTTTTTCTTTCAATGGGGCCTGTCCTATCACAGTGTCCAAGTGCATTTTTTCTACCCATGCAAATGATGGCGCGGAAGGCTCAGCCAGTCCGTGTGCTCTTGAGACACACAGCGGACGCAGTATAAGTGTAAAACATTCATCACTGGGGTCTTTGCTGCAGCATTGAATGGCAGCTTATAAAACATGAAGGCAGATCACTCTCTTCATCTATTTTTCAATTGGTAGCAAAGTGTATACATCATTCCACCAACCACTTCAATTGTTTGTTTTTTTAAGATACACATTCTACACGGTACATAGAGGCACCGTACTCTACATGATTATAGACTGAGGGCATTGCTTATACTTTATCCTGGATACAGTCGCTTTGATATCTTTAAAGCAGCTCAGCTGCATCCCAGAATAAACCCCAACCTTATCTACTGAAGAGGAACTGTCAATCTCGCAAACAGATTGTGAGATCTGGACTTCGTTCAGAGTGCTATTAGCTGCAGTACCAGAAGACGTTTTCAAGCATGCAATCTCTTGTCTTTCGTGCAGGTTTATTTTACGAGAATGAATGCAGATTTGTTTTTTGATTATTAAACGCAACACAGCAGATTACATGTGGTTCTTGCTTCCTGGTTCCCGATGGTCAGTATTCAAGGTTCCGGGGTTCCGATGGTCTGTATTCAAGGTTCCGGGGTTCCGATGGTCTGTGTCCAAGGTTCCGGGGTTCCGGTGGTCTGTGTCCAAGGTTCTAGGGTTCCGATGGTCTGTGTCCAAAGGTTCAGGGGTTCTGGGGTTCCGGGGAGCAGGGAGTGATTAATTAGCAGGAATTTATCTCATTGCAAATATCCTGGAAAAAGCAGCACAAGGAGGGGGGCTTTGATAATGCTGCTCATGTTCATAAGATGCAGGGAAATGGGTTTCAAAGCAAACCTTGGTTAACACTTATTTTAATTGTAGCAAAATGCAAATGACACCAATTAGATCTCACTGTTAACAAACCATGTTCACACCCCCACCCCACCCCCACAGTGACACAAAGAACTCAGCCAAGTTACTTGAGAACAATTATCGTTTCTGCAGAGACGCGCTTTCTTGCAGCCCCATCAGCAAGATTTGTTTTTTTTTCAACACCGATTCTTTTCAACAGTTTGCTCTTTTAACAGTTGCAAATTTATACGGAAGCATGCCGTATTCTGTAAAATATTTATCCAGACAACCTGGATAAGGGCATCTGCTAAGAAATAAATAATTTGAAATAAATAATTTATCACGCACATCAAATATTTTGAATATTTGAGTTGAAGGTGGAAGAAGCTTCAGGCAGAGAATTAGTGAACCCTCCTCTGCAGGCATGACCAAATACAAAGTGCATGATCCACTGTGGCTACAGCAAAACCCAACAGAGCAAACAGTTCAACCCACAGCGGAGGCGATAGTTACTGTAATGAGCCGGAACACGTGGAACGTCCTCCCTGTCTGGCTAGAGGACATGTGATGCTTTTTTGAATGATACAAAACAAAAAATAAACAGCATGATACGAAAGAGGCAGCATTCACTTCAGAGGAGCTGGACTGCCAGCACTTTCATTGAAACACGTATGAACAATTTCATTTAGTGTTTCGTTTCTGCAAACCCACAGTGGGGCATCTGAGAAATTGAAATATGACTCGTGAGCAGACCTTTGCAAAAAAAAAAAAAAGAAGAGAGAACTCTTGCTATTGTCCTTGGGATTATTTAGTACAAAATACTTAATTGCTTAACCTTGATAACTGGAAGAAAGGGACTGCCTTCAGTACTTGGATAAAATATATTGCTAGTCAAAGTATTGATTTTCCTAATTTAATCTTAATGTCCTTTAAAGAGGTGTATTTTTAGAACGGCTCCTTTTAGCAGATACGATGTATAGAGCATTGTCACGGCCTGGCTGATTGGATGCTCTCGATGTCCTTGATACAATTATTTTGATCACACAGGACCTTGGCTACTGACAGATACAAGGGGAAGCAGCTTTACACAGCGTGGGGAAGCTTTCATTACTCTTAGTATTTATTTGTTTTATTTGTATTGTTCTGCACTGTTGTACTTTCCTAACTGCTGTCATATTGTGATTGCATAATCTATGTGGGATTATTCAAACTAGACCTGCTAAAATCTTTTTCTATTAAAAGTGGATGGCATGCTTTTTGCTCTTTTCTTTGCTCTGTTGAGGTGTTGCTTGGTGTTGTATGCTAAAAAAAACCCCATCATCTTTTCATTAAGATTTGCTCCAGGAAATTAAGATGGCTGTAGCTAAAGAAATCTGTCGCACAGCAGGGGGCTGAAGAGAGAATTGTAGCACCGACTAAACCATTGCTGTAAATAATCAAGCCTTCTGAAGAGCTTTTTAAATGATCTCTTTTAACATGCTTTTTAATGCCCGTGTTATTTTTGGGTGATTTTTTTTTTTTTTTTTTCTTCAGCTGATACCTGGTTACTAGGCAATTAATGATATTCCCTCCTGATTAAAATTCAGAGAGATTTGCCACATTGCTGTGTCTCTGTGTATGATCTGCTCTCTTCCTAATCTCGGCAACATTTTACTATCAGGTTTGCTCATGCACCTGTGGGGATGTTTCCCAATTCTGCAGTTTCATGCTTGAATAACATGCAATACAGTACATGGATTTATGCAGATCTCAAAACTAAGATATTGTGTGTGTGTGTGTGTGTTGGACAAAAACTGTGTCTACCCCTTCTGTTAAGCCCCCTGTTTCTGTGATATCTCTGTAGTCACAGCAATTTAACACCTGTATCACGGTATAAACTAAACTTTAATAAGGATCTTAGCATGCAGTGCCACATCGCCCCCTATTGACTGAAATGTACTGTGTTGCTCTATATCGGTAGGCCCATCTATGTTATAGGGCATTACAGTCTATCATTGTTTCATGAGATGTTTTGCGTACGAGGCATTGCTAATCACAGCATAAAAAAAAAAAGACTAGTAATCAGTACAGCACCTGGCTGCAAGTCTGTCATGTTTAAAACATCCTAAACTGCAAAGCATGCAACTTGTTTTGAATATCTATATCAATGTAATGCAGAGCGAGAGAGCGAGAGAGAGAGAGAGAGAGAGAGAGAGAGAGAGAGAGAGAGAGAGAGAGAGAGAGAGAGAGAGAGAGAGAGACTCATTTATTATCATCTGCAGGTAGAGTAAGTGGTGTGTTTTAATGTGTGACACATATACACTTTCAATCTTATGCATTTTCATTACTTTTTCTCCATGAAAACGTTACTGATTTTCAATATCCACTGTTTATTGTCACTGAGTTATACATACAATAATCCAATGCTGTGTGATTACCTCAAATAATCTAATACATTCAGATCCAAATGTCACAGTGTCAGCAGGGCAAGCTCCAGATATCATATTTGAGATGTACCTCCTTTAATGTATTCTTGAGTTTGACATTCAGCAGCTGCAGAGGGTCTTTTTAGTGTGCTCTAAACCAAATATTGGTACTGCATGAATAAAATAGCTCATACCTAATCACAATACGTCTGTCTCCTTCCGTCAGCCTTTCAAAAGCTTTTAAAGATGGATAGGAATTACAGCACATTGTCAGCAAAACAGCTCCTCAGTACAGGGTTTTACAATCAGTGCTAAATGGAAATAGGACTGAGTAATTGGTGATTAACCCAGATATCGCAAAGAAGCAGATCATTGTAGATAAGGGTAATGTGCTCCAGCACTATTTAAGTACGAGTCATTAAAAACAAGGCTGCTTTTATGAAGATAGTAATGCAAAAAATCTTCACAAGGCACTATATCATTAGTGGAATCTGTGGCCCATCTGTAGGACAAGCGCAACCACCAATACACTGCAGTACCATGAAAATCCCCATTGAGAATGAAGCATTAAGTTGTACTGCTCCACATCAGATTTACAAAGCATGAAACATGAAGTCATGGAAACGCTTTCATGTTTTATGTGGTATTTCTTACCGTTGCGTGTCTTACATCCACTAAGGGCAGTGTTGCAGGGGGGACAGGAGAATGATTACACTCTGGTGTACCGGCTGTACTCAGAGATTAGGCATAGGTTGAGAACTCAAAACACCGGGGTGCTTTACACGCTCACCAGGATGAGAAATACAAGTGAAACAAGAACAGGAATACATGTGTTAAGAGAAGTGACTGGCACCAAGGTGGTCTTTAAGACCCTCCTATAATACAGTGTGTGATTCCTACGCTACACAGACTGAAGGGGTGTTTACACTGAGAATCAGCTGCCGTCTCCCAACACAATTTGACTCTCTTCACACATTTCACAAGGCCTGTGAAGGCAGAAAGAGAAACCCAAGACTCTCGCACACCCTCCGCAAGAAGCCCACCACTGATTAAAGGGAAGTTTCTAATCAAACCTGACAGCGCTGTGGCATTGTAATTACTGAATGCCAGAGGGACCCTTTTCACCCTCTCCATTGTGCTGTAGGCTTCTTTGCATCTAAATTGAAATTTCACTTCAAAGGAGGGCTGAGTGCACATGAATTTGGATCCACTTCAAAGCCAGGACCTTATTTAACTCAAACATGTCTATCTGTTAAAAAAAGAAATTCACTTTTAAAGTGTACTTTTAAACTTTTTCTCTCGTATGACTTGAATGCTTAATGTTTTCTTTTCCTCTAAATGGGTTGTTCTCTCTCTCTCTCTCACTCTGCCTCTCTCTGTGTGTCACGCAAACATTATTATTTTTCAGGGCAATACACTGAATATAACACATTGCAGGACAAGTAAATGATGGAATGGTGAATCACGATCTCAGTGGAAACAACAGCAGAGTGATGGAGAACCCATGTAATGCAAAATTAAACAGAAGAAACCATCCACTGAAAAACAGACAATGTTAACCAACTTTGGCTACACCTGTAACTACACAGAGCAGTAACTTGAGTGGAAAAAACAATTGGACATTCTAAATTAAAAAAAAACAATTGTGTTAAGCTAGCATGCTTTCTGAAGATGCAGATGATCTCCTTCTGAGGCAGTGGTACTCAACTCTGACCCTCGAGATCCATACTAGTCCTGGTCTTTATTCCAAGCAGGTCCTAAATTAGTTAATTGTCTCTTAACAGCTTCAGTTAACTACATTAGATCATACCTGGAGTAAAAACCTGGACTGGATTTGATCTCGAGGACCGATGTAGTCCTACTACAACTTTGTGACAGAAAAACAATAACAGCAAAGCAATTGGGATTGTGTCTTGAATAATCTTATCCCAGCACAGACTCAAAGATTGACAATTTCACTGAAATGTGAGACTTGCGATCAAAAGCCAGACAAGAAATGAATATATATGTAATTCCCTTCTCATCTATGGAATGCTCAAGGCAGTAATAACAGAGTGACCACATGCTAGCAGGTTCAATTATTAAGCTAACAGCACTTCATATAATAGGCTTGAAATACATCCCCTGCTGTCTGGAATGCATCAATAGCAAATGGGTTCACTTTTAGGTGGACTGGACAGTTTACTAAGCAGCTGACATCTTGGAAGCCATTTGCCTTAATTGTCTTCCCTTTAATTGCAACTTTTATTAATGCAGTATTTCTCTGCCTGCAGTGCTTTGTAACATAGCTTTCCATCTTTAACTATTGATTCGTACAGCCACGTGGGGAATCAATTCAGCATTCTTTTCAGTTAAATTTTTATATTTTTAAAAACTTTATCCAAAATAACAGCCATCATTTGAAAAATTCCACAAGGGTTAATGTCCCGCAAGCCTTCTTATGAAAACCACTGCATAAACAAAGGCTCCTGAGCCTGAAGTCTTTGGGAAATGAAACAAAAGGTGTTCTCCGATTAAAGCTTCCTCTTTGTAGCTCTCAGACTGTAAAAGAGTCGGTCTCTGGCATTTTACAGATGGATACAAATGCAATTGTAAGTGACGCTTATGCTGTGTTTAAGGGGAATGATTGTGAGACGGTTGCACTCAGTCCCCAGTGAGTTGAAGCAGTAGAGTGTGAAATGGTATAGTCCATTATTAATTCCCCTGTACCCCTCCCCAGTACAACAGCCTCCACTGGCTTTATTTCTAGCAGTGTTAATAAGAATTCTTTAGCCGTGTTGCATGGTGAGTAAAGGCCCTTTAGGTGCAGTAGCTGAGGGCGTGCACAATGCCAGCCCTTGAACCCCGGAGCCCTCCTGCTCTGTGCCCTATCTGTACCCTAAATCACTGAAAAGAACCAACTGTGCTAGCTTGCAGGTCTTGTACAGTTCATTACTTAATGATACCCCTGAGTTTGTGCACCCCTGCAGCAGACAGGAAGGTAACACTTTACAGGAAGTGTCTCTAATTACTGTGTGTATTTACATAGTAGTTACTTAGTAAATACATGTGTACCTACACACAGTTACAATGTTATTGTGCAGAGTTTCAATGTACTTCATGTGTAAATCTTTTTGCATGATATATGTAAGTACACAATTGTGTCAGAAAAGGGTTAGGGTAATATTGTGCAAAAAGGAAAGGAACATTGAAACTCTGCACAATAACATTGTAATTGTGTGTAAGTACACATGTATTTATTAACTGCTATGTAAATACACAGTAATTATAGACACTCCATGGAAAGTGTTACTGAATGGAATAATACTGTACTGCACCCCCTCACACACACACTCCTCCCCTAGGAGGATTAAAGCATATCTCCAGAATAATATTGACTTGATTTTTTCTGGGTAACAAAGTCATTAGAGACTGCTAGTGACCTTGCCAGTGGGTAAACAGGAGTTTCTCAGGCTGCATTGGTATGAAGTCGGTTTTCAAAGTAATTAAGTGAAGAGGGGCTTCTGCAAAACCGCATCAATAAAGTGTGCTCAAGTCCAGGCAATTAAAACTAAGAGTAAGAAAACGAAGGATATGCCACTGTACCAGGATGCAGCCTTTTACCTTCTGCACTGCTGTAATTTAAATAATTCAATATCCCGAATGAAGGTGAAGAATCAATTGCCACTTTACCCCCAGGAGCTCGAAAGCGGCTATCAGTCACCTACCGGCCCCTGGGGGACCAGGGCCAGCCCTGCAGGTGTCCCCCGGTTGGCATCAGGGTCCGCTGAAGCATGGAACAGAGAAACTGATTTGGCCTCCTTTATCTGTGATTATATGAGCCTGCACACCACATGACTGTGTCTTTAACAGTGGAGCCCTACGGGGGCTGTGGCTGACATTCCTTTAACACAAATAAAATACAGCTAATTACAAGGCAAAAAACAGAGAATTATACAGATCATGCACAAGTAAGAAATCAAAGTCTGAAGTCAAGTCTTACTGGCTAGATTACTGCAGGTACAGTCGGGTGCTTTATATTAGCCACATGGCTGGACACCTAGCTTAATGCCAAAGACTGATCTGCAAATCCTGTTTATGTAAGACACCTCGCCTCCTAGCAGCATCAGCTTCCCATAATCCCTCACAGCTAACCCAGGAGTGCCAGTCACAAGGAGAGATTCACACTCAGAGTTTCCTGGAAGCGCTGATTTAGAAAGGATGGATGCCCAAGGTCACTGAGTCGTTCACCTGAGCTGGCTGGCTAGCTCTGCGCTCAGCAACTTTATAAAAGAGGAGGAAAAATGTATTTAGAATTAAATGAACTTCCTAGTCAAGTGTAAATCACCCAAAACTCTGAATTACTGCTGTAACAAAATCTGAGATACTAACACCAGCAAACCGGAATGCATTATTCGATTAGCTAAGCTGTGTGAGCTGTGGAGTCGATTATCACCTGGTCAGGAACATGTTTGGATTTGCAAACACCTCCGAATAAATAACCAAATAGGAAACATAACCAACGCTGGTGATAAAAAATAAAATAAAAAATTACATATATATACATATATAGATAATGAACAAAACAACAGTAGTTAGAATAAACATACACAGATCACATGCAAATACTGCATATAACAAAAACCCAAGGTTGTCTTCATTTAACTGTACAAACACCAAGCCGTGTAAAGAGCATGTAGGCTGAGTCAAACCTGACCTTTTAGGTGGAGCTAAATTGTGAGTTGCCGCCAGTATTAATGAGGATGTATATTATGCTGAACAATCCTGAATTGCAGGAAGGATCTGAAAGAGCAGCTCATAGCCACGTTCTCAGCACACCATTAGCACTGACATTCATTTACAATGAGGTGAAGACATGAGTGCAACTACATAGCGTTAATTACTTATCAGATCCCTGTGCTTGGTGTTTTACAGGGGCATGAGTACCTTGTGTAATAGAGATTTGACTGGGGTCAGGTAATGGAAGTTGAGATTCTGAATCCCTCTCTCTGTGTCCGTGTTCTATAAAGAGTGACCTGGTGAAGGCACGGCCGCGTGGCGTGCAGGGTGAGCCATGCAGTCAGGAGGTTCAGGTGTGTGAAGAGGATGGTCTTCGCTGGGGATTCCACAGGGAGCGTTGTTTTTATTCGAGGTAATAAAGTCCTTGTTTTGCTGGTCTGCTTGCGGCTGTGTGTGGTGCCGACGGGAGGAAAGAGGAAAAGAGCTGCCACCCTCTTATCATTTAATCTCCTCCTTATCAAAGACATGAAATGAATTCATTTATTAATGTCACGCAGCAGCATGTGGAATGGAACAGAATGAGAAGCTGCAGCCTGTGAATCATGTCTGCTAAATCCCAGTGAGAAGGAGGCAGCTCTTTTCCTCTTCCCTCCCATGACCACACACAACCGCAAGCAGAGCAGCAAAACAAGGACTTGTTTCATTACCTCCAATCTCCAGAAAAAGAGCTAACTAAGTCTTAAAGGCTCTGCATTACAGACAAGCCTTCTGGTCGGGATGGATTTCAAGCCATTTTTTTTCTCGTAGTGAAAGGTTTAGGATTATTTGCTGACATTGCCAAGCCTTAGTACAGCTAGAAAGAGAATTTGAGTTCATATTATTTGTTTGAGTTCCAGTCCCAAATCCCTGCTAAATGCAGGCTAGAAAACTATTACAGAACCCCTGGCTACATGCCTGGATGCAGCAATGAAATATACAATCTGTTACTATTGAAGAAGGTTTCATTAGAAGTCGACCGACACAGAATATTGAAAGCATGGAATGGATCAGGGTTGAAGAACTAGGAATAAAACTCAAATCTCAGTACTCTGCTGGGTACACGGGGGATCAAACTCAGTCAGGAAAAGCAATGACACCTGTTTTGGCAGAAGCTATTTACTGGTAAAGTAAATCATAAAAATCTGGAAGCATTCCAAGAAAAAACAGCGCTTTGATATGATATTTATAGTGATCTTGACAGGAGGTCACTGTATAACCTTGTTATCTTTGGTGATTGCATCGAGAAGGCTTCAGAAATACTGTACCGCTAAATATGGAACTTTATTTTCTCGTGAGAAACAAACCAAAAAAAAAAAAAGGTCTTATTCTAGAGATAGTTATTGTGCTGTATTAACATAAACTTCCAATGAAAAACCACTTCCATCCAGGTCTCAGATGTATTTCCTTCCAGCAGTATTGTAAACATTTTAAATGGTCCTGGTGGAGCTGTTGAGATGCAGGAGATGCAAAATATCTCAGCATAAACACACTCATAAAAGCTGTGGGAGAATCAATAGAGGAGCTCATATTAATGATTCAAAAGCTTTGCTCATGGAATCCGACTCCAGGTAATGAAGACCTCACGGGTGCAATTTAATATTTCAAACACATAAAGAAGAAACGTCTTCATTTTAATATCAGCGACTTTTTGATTATGCGCCTTCCCTTAGCTTTTCTGAATGCTTTGTTGCAAAAACAATATTGGGTTTTAAATGTACTTTGATAACAGTTGCACAGGCTCCAGTCTTGAAGCAGCGTGTTGTAAACCAGTGAACTCAGAGATACGGCTGGTCATTTAATAAGCAGAGCTGCATGTGGAGTGAAAATGTACGTCCGTCTTAACTACCCAGAAAAAAAAAACAACTAAAATATCCTGCTTCTTACCTAGATCCATTAGACTGCAGCAAATAGTTACTCTTCATTTTGAATCATTATTTAAATCAAAAGAAATGAGTGCTTAATTGTTTCCATTAGTAAAGCCCTGCAGTTGAGAATCACGTTCTAAAGTGATACCTATATGATTGCTACATACTGAGTTCTAAAGCGGAATTGAAGAGATTGGCCGGCTGTGTTACTTTGCAGAAAAACAAAAAGCAATTATAGGAACTTTCATGACATGATCAATAATAGAAAAGGTCAGTCTTGGAAGTGGGTTTAGTGAAAGGAGTCTCTGTGTTTCTGCATGCCTCACAGTGTCGTCAGCTCTTCAGTATTGTCACCATCAATCTTGTAAAGCTGAATATGCAAGAGGCAGGCAAGCAGAAATGAAAAACTCTTCTGTTGAGAAGGGAGCTGATATATTACTTTATGAAAAGTTTTCCTGGTGAAATGTAAAGCACCCAATAACAGTTTGTTTGTTTGTTTGAGATTTAGTGTACAGTCCCCAAACCATGAACGCATTGCACACCCATCAGAGCAAACCGCAGGTCTCTAAGGTGTCAGAATTCAAATGTGTTCCTCGCTCTCACAAGTTGGGTCGGTGAAAAGCTTCCAAACAGCCTTCAATCTGCCCTTGCCACAGTTTGCACTGTGCCTGGCTAATCCCTGCTCAAGACACATGACTGGAAAGTGCTCTGTAAGTGTGTTGCAGTGTTGGGTATTCCAATTAGGTCTCCATGTTTACAAGCAAAGCTGACACGCAGCCTTGAATATTCATGGGAAGCTGTTCTGCTCGTGGTTCAGATCCCAAGATAGGAGGCAGATCTGTATGAAAACAGAAGCCAGTGGACTCAGGTTCACTAGGGTCTTTAGAGCCTTTAGTCTCAGATTGCAGCTAAAGCCAACAGACATTATAACTGAGTATTCTCTAAATTCTAAGCTTCGTAGACCCATTTGGCAGATTGTGTCAGCTTATTTCACAAACCATAATGGCTTAAAGGTTTCTCAAGTCTTAGCTGGGCAAGCTGTGATGTGAGTTCGGACACCCTTAACAGAGGAACATTTCAGTAGTAATCTCTCTCTCCCTCCCTCTCTCTCTTTCTCTCTCTCTCTCTCCCTCTCTCTCTCTCTTTCTCTCTGTCTCTCTCCCTCTCTCTCTCTCTCTCCCTCTCTCATTCTCTCTTCCTCTCTCTCACTTTCTCCCTCTCTCTCTTTCATTCTCTCACCCTCTCTCTCTCCCTCATTCCTTCTCTCTGTCTCTCTCTGCCCCCACACCTTCTTTTTTCCTCTGCCAGTTTTACAGTCTTCAATCAATACAGGGCCTGTTTATGTGTGCATTTACCTTGGTGGTTAGGTATTAAATGTGACAAACGATTATGACTTCAAGACATGCTGAGCATAATCAGTGTTTGGAACTGAGCCGAAAGCAATGCTGGGAACGGCACTTGTGATCCTGGCACTGTAAGTTTAGTTAGGTTAAGCAAGGAATGCTAGGACTGGGGGGTGTATTAACATTTAATGTGCTGGCAGTATTATTCCTGGGTGACCTAGAGAACTTTCTGGAAATGCACCAGCTTGTCTACGAAGGAGATCAGGGCTGTCTGCACACAACACTGAGTAAACTGATTAGATATCACAATATTTTAATTCACAAGCCTCAGTGTTAAGGTAAAGACTTTAATAATTTGACTGGATTAATAACACATGCTTTTGGGTCCACACATTAGTCCTGCTGATGCATTGATCCAGACCAGACACTGTAAAATGCATTTCCAAGGGAACCCCAGTGGCTCACCTCACAGGAGTTGATAAGCTCCCTATGCCCCAGAGAAATACTCCTCTAGTGGGGTCTGTGATACCTGGAGCCCTTCAGGAGTATGTATTTTCTGGCTGCTACAAATAAATCTGGAATCATATCATCTGCATTTTCCTTATCTTTCATTTCTTACCCGCTTAATATCATGTATGTGTGTTTCGATGCTCTTAATTTACGGTGCTCTGAAAAAACATAATAAACTTTGCAAAATGTTTCTTAAAACGGTCTTTAAAATTTAGTGAATAGGTGTCATTGTGTCAAAAAAGTATTAAAAAAAACCACTTTACATTGTGTCTTTGATTACTGAGTATTTAAATAGTAGTTACTTAGTGAATACATGTGTTCTGACACATAATCACATTGAAACTCTGCACAATAACATTGTAACTATGTGTAAGTACACATGTATTTACTAAGTAACTACTATGTAAATACACAGTAATTAGAGACACTTCATGGAAAGTGGTTATAAAACTGAGAAAACAGTTCGCTTAAGAAAATCAGTAAACGCAACCTTTCCCATGCCTGCTCAGAGCTTCCATTTCTTTTCAGAGTGGGTGTGAGAAAAACACTGAAGACAAAAGGGTACACACAACAAATAAAGACAAACACCAGTTCTTTCAACAGTGAGTTGAGAGCGGCACTCAGGAAACAGAATTGGTTCAGCATTTGTGTTTGAAAGCAGCAGTCCTGGCAATTTCACGCTCCTTGAAATTGGAACAGGAGGAGTGACAGCACGTCGAATCAGCTGTAACCGGTGCACTCCAGCCAGGGGAAAGACTCTGATTGGGATTGTTTGGCAAACAGGGAAGTTTTAGGATTAACACAGAGAAAAAGGGAGGTTGTTTCTCTGTGAAAAGATTTCAATGAGATCTCTCTCTCTCTCTCTCTCTCTCTCTCTCTCTCTCTCTCTCTCTCTCTCTCTCTCTCTCTCTCTCTTTCTCTCTCTTTAACACATCATTAACCATATAATAATCAAATAATCAAAATGGTGTTGTGATAAAGTGCTACCCGTCCTGGGATAGCTGTTGTAATGCATCTCATACGGTATTTGCAATCTGAAACACTGTTTTTGTTTGTAACTTTACCAGAATTAAATCCACCGGCTACTGTCTGTTGACTTTCAAAACACTGAGCGCTAAAACTTGAGGGAACAAGATAAACACCACTCACTTGCAAATCATGTCTAATGCCATTTCTCCATTGAATACATTAAAACAAATTGTATCTGATCGGCTTCAAGAGTAGACATGTCCAAATAACTGAGAATGAAATTGTGATCTAACTACTTTTAGCAAAGTGTGTTATTATTACAGAGGACTGCAGAACTTTGATTTAATTTGCTGTAAAGACTACTGCAAGCTCTTAAAAGTAAATGTACCCTCAGTCCTGATCATAAATTGTTCAGCTGCATGCCATATCCTGGACTGTGCACTGTAGGAAGAAACTGCATAAACACATTCTGGGGAAATAAATTTTAATGGAAGAGCAAGTCATGCTGACTATAACAACTCCCATTAGACAATGAATCTATAAAGATACCCAGGGTCCCTCCAACAAGATCGCTTTCTTTTCTAATGGAAAACTATTGATTCAGAAAAGCTCCATGTGACGACCTTTTGCTGTGAGATCCATGTTCATGACCTGCAGAAGCTCCTTTCGTTGGCTCTAGCAGAGTGTTTTCACTCATCGCTGTGTTCTGGGGCTCAGCCTGTTTTCATGCTGAATGTTCTGCATGCTCAGAATTCACTGTGTAATTCCTCAGCTATTACAGGTGATATACAGTGTGCTTGTGCAAATGTATTAGAACAGCTGAAGATGTATCATTTCTGTCCTTTATATACCCACCTGCATGAAAACCTCTGGGGGTGAGCATTTCAATTTCCGCTCAGCAATCAGTGATATAGAAACAATAGGCACTCGTGTGAAAATGTTTCACCACTTTGTGCTTTAATTAGCATCTTGAACAACTGTTTTACATTAATTGCATGTGTGGCCTATTACAGTCATCATTAAACACTAATTTGCCAGTTTTGACAATTGTCCAAGATTTTCAGTTCCAGTGGTTTGATTTCATATGCACAACCAATTCAAACAAAAGAAGCAATGGGGTGTTGTAATAAACGTGCACACTGCTGTACAGTGCTCAGGCTGATGTGAGCATGCGTTGCACTTATCATAGTGACGCTGTAGTCCACGTGTCTAACTGAATTGTCTAATGAGCATGTGGTTCACATATTTTGTCCTGTAATACTTCAGCGTTTCTGGGTTTTATTCAGTAATCCAGACAGGCCACTCCTCTCACCTACTGTAACTACAGTCGCGGAAATGTGCTGTGGAGCACACGCGGAAATGTCCTGTAACAGTGTTTATTTGCATGATGAATCTCCTTGCATACATGCCTGACATGTTACAGTCTTCGGCAGTTTGTAATCAATTGCAGTTAATTCATAAATTATGTCTGGCTACGCTTGATGTTGGCTAACTGAGACTCAGAATTGCTGTAAGTGCCCTAACATACTGTGTTTGCATACATAATACTCCCTCCCGCTGCCTCCTCAGCGCCAGCCAGGGGTGGGCACGTAGTCTGCTGACTACCCCTGCTCAGACACCCAGTTAATAGTTACTTAAGCAGCCACCATCTGCCCGTGTGCTGGGATAGAGGCACAGCTCCAGATGGCACCGCCAGCAACAGCTGATCGCTCAGCGAGTTAATGAATACAAAGCTCGTTCCCTGCTAATGATGGCGCTCTGTGAAGTGAACATCTGGATGGGCTGGAGGCATCTTGTTAGCAGCCTTGCCTGCTCTGTGCACAATGCCTATGGTTCCCTCACACCCCTGTCAGTGGCTAGCAGTGGCCTAGCAGTTGGATATCAGGACTGGGTGCCAGGAGATCCTGGTGTAAGATGCAAAAAAAAAATCGCTTTGGCCTTGTTGGGCCAGATTTACACATGCTGCTCTTGTGCAGGGAATGCTCGTTTCATTTGTCATTTTGTTTCTAGTTTTAAAACATTACCAGGGATTTCTAAAGAATGTTGCATGGGATCCTGCTCAGGGTCAGCTGCTGGTTCCTGTGCACTTTATCTCATGCTGGTCCAGGACAGTGAAAGAGACTGGATCTGACTTAAAGTTCCACTGTCACAAGATATTTTTAAAAGCTTGTTGTGGGTTTTGAGTGAGGGTGCCAGCTTTTATCCATTTTAAAAGCAAAAAAATCTGATTTACTTTTGGATTTCAAACCTTCATTTCATCCTGTTCTTTGCTCAGTGAAGTTCTGTTGTTGAAGTAAATATGCAAACATGTGATTTGTAATTTATTTTAGTTTCAGAGCTTGAGGTATACTCAATGTAAATTACCAAGCAGTTTTCGATACTTTTGATGATTTTATTCTTAAGAGTTTTAAGCTCTAATAACCAGTACGTGTTTGATTAGGTGCTGTGCTATAAAGTCAATTATCCTGCAAATGTAACTACATGGGGTAGCAGTTCAACTAGAGGCTGCTGTAACTTCAGTTACAATGAAAAACAAATTACTAGTTTAATTATATAGAACATGTTTTTTTTTCCATTGCAGAAAATGAGGTGCCAGTGTGACATGATTTTTACTGCACCACTGAGCAAGAATAAAAGGTTATGATAATTGGGTGTGTTATTAGAAATGCTTATTTATTTCTACAGTATGTATAAAATATCATTTGAATCATGCACAGCAACACTCGTCGTGCGTCTTGAGGGAATCAGATCATCTCAGTGACAAAAACAATTATTCTTCATCAGTTTTATTAAAGGATTAGGCATTCAGTAACCCAGTTAATCATCTTACAACACAACACAATGACACTTTTCTTCCCAGATGCATTTTTAAGAAGATAAAAACACCCTTTGCTTTTAGGAAGACAGGTGAGCCAGCTGACCAGCTAGGTGAGTCACTAGACTATGTGTCAGGCTGAAACATTTAGCTCAAAACCATGGATGTAATTTTAAATCTGGCTTTGCGCCCCCCTCGGTTAAAGCTTACTTGAGTCTTTGTGATTGTTTCTCCCTATAGATGTATAGTACTATGATATAGTAATATAATATTAGTACAGGAGCCGTAGCTCAGGTCATGGATGGAGACTGAAAAATAATGCATGGATGCATTATTTTTCAGTCTCCAAGCAGTTTTCTATTCTGGGGTTTGGTGTGGGTAGAAGCTGTCTGGGTTACTTGGGAGTGCTGGAAATGGAAACAGTTGTACTCTGTATGGAGAAGTAGTAGTCATAACGTCAATATCTGGTGGTGCAATCTGTGATTTTAAACAAAGGTCTTGTGTGTGTGTAAAGCCACAAGGGCAGCTGATGCAGCCACTTTCAAGTCTGCTATCTAATTAAAGCGGGCCAATGCAATTAGCCTAATTTACTGTGTTTTATTATCCACTACGTGAACACAGCACGAAGGGTCTGAAATTTCAATCACTGCATCGCTGGCTGAGCCGTGGTGGTGCGTCCAAGTGTGTTCAAGTCGAGAAACCGAAACTCATATGCAAATAACCACAATTACGCCTCCCTCATTTGGCAAAACAAGATCTCAATGAATATTTGTATATATCGTAATGGCTATCTCTGATCTTTATGCAGACAATGTGGTCATGTCGTCACCCCCTGGGTAATTTATTTGCTAAGTGGATGTTTGTTTACTTGTTTGGTTACTTGTTACTTGAGAAATGTACTGCATTATTATTTCATGTTGTTTGTACAGCAGGCACAAGGACCCGGGCAAAACAAGTACAGGAAAATTGATTTAATGGAAAGAGTAAAGTAGTCTCCTGTTTCATTAGTTTTGGATTAGTTCGGATTCATTTTTCATATTTTACCTTAGTGAAATGAATCCATCCATCCTACAGTATCTCCTGCAGAAACACTGCTGTTGCAAACTACAGCAACACTACAGCACTTCCAGTGTAGTTTATTTAGCATCTTCTTTACAGCACTCCCTTGCGTGTGTTTCCTGAGGTTGACTGCGTCCTCAGTGTGGTACAGTCAGGATTGGGCCACAGTAACGGCTTGCAGGCAGTAGGCTTGGTATTTATATTGCAGTTTCACGTGTGCATCAAATGTGAAGGTGCATTCTTGCTACTGGGACTATTCACTTCTATTAAAGCTGTGCTTTTTCTCTTTGTTGGAGCCTCCACCACAAGTCTTTTTTGTATGGAATTATATACAAGAAAATAGCTATTTTGTATTGCATTGAATTGCATTGCATTGTACTAGTGGTACACGCCCACATACAATAGCATTCAATGCTGCTGTGCCCTTGAACTGAGAATAAATGAGGCCGATACATCGGGCTTGCAGGTAAATGAGAACAAACTGAGTACCTGGAAAGCACTGAACCTGTGTGGAATTTCTGGGTCTCTCTCTCTCTCTCTCTCTCTCTCTCTCTCTCTCTCTCTCTCTCTCTCTCTCTCTCTCTCTCTCTCTCTCTCTCTCTCTCTCTCTCTCTCTCTCTCTCTCTCTCTCTCTCTCTCTCTCTCTCTCTCTCTCTCTCTCTCTCTCTCTCTCTCTCAGGATCCCAGGGTGTCAGGTTCAACAACATTACTGGGGAGTTGGTTCCAGACTCCCACAATTCTCTGTGTATCACTTGTGACCCCTGGTCCTTGTTTATTTTTTCAGGTCGAAAAAGTCCCTTGGGTCGAAATTGTCTATACCTTTTAGAATTTTGAATGCTTGAAACCCGGGATAATTCTGGTCGCACTTCTTTGCACTCTTTCTAGAGCAGCAATATCCTTTTGGTAGCAAGGTGACCAGAACTGAACACAATATTCTAGATGAGCTCTTAATAATGCATTGTTGGCCTTTTTTTATAGCTTCCCCACATTGTCTAGATGAAGACATTTCTGAGTCAACATAATCTCATAGGTCTTTTTTCAGTATCTCCCATATGATATTTATAATGCACATTTTTATTGCCTGTGTGCAGTATCTTACACTTTTCTCTTTTCTCATTTGCCATGTGTCTGCCCAGTTCTGAATGCAGTCTAGATCATTCTGAATGACCTTTGCTGCCGTAACACTGTTTGCCACTCCTCCTATTTTTGTGTCGTCTGCAAATGTAACAAGTTTGCTTACTATACCAGAATCTAAGTCATTTATGTAGATTAGGAAGAGAAGAGGACCTAATACTTATCCCTGTGGTAGTCCACTGGTTACCTCGCTACATTTTGAGGTTTCTCCTCTAATCAGTATCCGACCAAGCAAATAGGTTCTTCAATTTTCAGTCAGTTCTCAAAATCTGACAATGGGATTAGGATCACTGCACTCAGAACAGCGGCAAATGTTGAAAGAACAGCTCCTGCCAAGTATTCAACCCATACCTTTGTCCACATGAGCTTTCTGAAAAGCCAGCAAATAGTCTGTCAGATCTTTGTATTTCCTTTTCTTTCTTTCTATTCTTTCTACATTAAAACGTTGCTCCAGTTTACTGCTCTGCTGACTTTTACAACACATCCAGTAAACTCTCTGAAAGCATTGCTGTGCTACGGTGTGTCTGTACAAACTACTCATAAAAGCACAGGGCATTTTAAAGCCACACTGTATTGAAATGCACACCCTAGTAAAAGATGACATCAGATGTGTAAAGAATTAAAAGCCCTCAAACACTCTATTAATCCATCAGGAAATGTGCTGTCCCAGTAAAACACATTTGTGAAAATCAGGGAAATAAAGACTGAAAAGTCCCATGCAGTGGCAAAGGGCATTACTCTACCTGTCTTCATATACCATGTCTAAATGAGCTCTTTATTGGTCATCCGGGATCAAATTCTACCTCAATTCCACCCTAACCCTTTGCACTTTGAACCCTGGAGGGCATTGTAAGCTCTTTTGACTGTAGTTCAAATATATATTTGAATGCATTGACCGTTTGTAATTGTCAATGCATTCAAACTTATTGATATAATATTGCGCTGCATAAGCAATGCTCTCCAGCATTGAAGGCAGAGCTCTTGTTCTTTTGTCTTCTGTGTTTGCCCTTTGACCAGTTCTACAAAGAAAAGGTCAATACCATTGTGTATTCAGGACAGGTGCCTGGGATGGTTTAAATCCATGGGGTCCTAACTCGTGCTCCTATCCATCGTGCGGCTGTGTCATCTGCAAGCAGGACTGAGGGTGAGGGTGCATTTGGTTGCCAGCTAAGTGACTCCAGAGTAGGGCAGAGTTTCCCTGGAAAAAAGAAGATACACAATCCGGATTCTGAGTTGAGTTGAAATTTGAATGCAAATTTAACGGAGCACAGTACACAATACGGTACTTTGAAAATGAAGGTCCTGGACACAGCTCACAAAACCAGACCCTTTTCTATATTTGTACTGCAACACTGATTGCGTCCATTTGCAACGTCAAGGTAACATACTTGCAGGTACATTCATTACACTGCAGTTACTCTGTACTTACACTGTTGTTACTTGATTTAATAGAAGTACAATTATATGAGTAGGACAATCACATCCTCACAAACACAGATTTGCAAACTAGCCATGACTAGAGCATGTGATGAACTTTACTAAATGGTGACTACAGTGTAACTATGTGCAGTTAATTGAACTGAGTCCCATATACTTTTCGATGCATGTGTGTAGGGTGTCAGTGTAATAGGAGGTCTGGTCTGGGCGGGAAGCTGTTCCATACATGGGATGTCATAAAATGTGCAGAACCATTTGAACACATACTAAATGATGACTAGTTGGTCTCTCACACCTTGATTTAGAATACACAAAGTTTGTCAAGTACAGTATGTGAGAGACATTTGAATCCTCTTTCTGCCCTTTAAGTAATGGAAATGAACCAAACCTTTCTCTGAAATCCCAGAGGCAAGCTCCTGAATTAAAGGGAAAGAGCAGCGAAGGCACGGCATGGGCCTGGGATTGAAGACAGCTATTGTAGTGACTGGAGGAGAAGCAATGAGATTAGCGCTACCCCCCGCTTCTGAAGTTTAAGTAAATAACAGGATATGTGACAGCTGGTGACTGCAGAACCTCGCAGCTCCAGAGGGGTAGCAAGACACAGCACGATGCCTGGAATATTAAAAAACATGCCCTTTATTATTGAAGGGAGTGGCTTCTCTTCTCCAGTACATTTTATTTTTTACCAGGTATAATTTATCACAGTCACGTTACTGTTTTTTTATTTTCATTTTTTTTATAGAAAAGTAAGAAAAAAAGTTTCACTTCTTAACATGATGCATATTAGACCAAATAAATCCATCCTGCATTCACCAAAGCACCATATCAAGTGCCATCACACAGCAATTTATTTTACAAAAGCTCTATTACTTTATGATGGAAAGGGCTGGTAAACACATAGTGCCAGGCTTGGGCAATGTGGAAATCTAATTCCGTTACTGGAGATGTAAGAATTACAGCCCTTTGCACTGCTGTGGCATTTGCGAAATATATACTCCGTTCAGAATTCATTAGATAGGTTCAGGTCAAGGCCAAATAGATATCAAATGACTTAAATTAGCCCCACTAGTGCCCATTGATTTATACTCAACAGTAAATTGCATCTGCCGAGAAGAAACCTTGAACAATGGCTTTGGAGTCTAATTGAACGTCACTTCTGCAGCACCATTAAGACAGTGTGGGCCACAGAGGGAAATATGGTGATTATTAGAACAATGAGGTTTTCCAGAAGAGAAAGAAAGAAAATAAAATGACTCCACATTGTGCAATCCCTTGAGAACTCTTCACCGGGGTGTTTGCAGTGACAGCCCCTCACAGCCACAGCAACGACAGCACTGCTCTCAATAGCAACGGCTTGTTTTATATCCAGCCATTTGAACAGACCGAACATACAGGCTGATGTGAAGATGGAGATCTCCGACAGACTCCCCCCATAGCAGCTCTAAGTTTTCCCAGTGTGGCCGGCTGACTTCATTTAAAAACAATAGGATCTATTCAACTGATCCCAGTAGCAGAGGTTTAAATACCTTCTGGCTGCCAATGTTGGGATAGTCAAACATTTAACAGTAACACATACCATACAGAACATGCATTACTCCCATCCACAGTGTTGCAGGGGGACAGGTTAATGGATACACTTTGGGGTACCTTCTGAACCTAGAGAGAAGACATGTTTGAGAGCTCTTTTGAGACCACAGGGTAGATTTAAAGGGTACATAAGGACCTTTTTTATTTTATTGTGTCACATGTTCCCATGTGTTGCTACAACTGTTTACGTAAGGGGTGTGTATTGTTTTAATTTTTTTTTTTTTGGTAAAAATGTAAAAAAAAAAAAAAAAAAAAAAAAAAAAAAAAATTTAAAACAACACACACACCTTAAGTAAACAGTTGTAGCAACACATGGGAACATGTGACACAATAAAATAAAAAGGTCCTTATGTACCCTTTAAGCTTCTGAGTTTTAAAAAGTGTGCAGGATGTAATGACCTAAACAGAAAATGAGATGCAAAGTGAATCTAAACGAGAGAGAAGAATACTTAAATTAACAGTGAGGCCTTAGTGGCTCTTTATAGGACTTTATATAGCGCATCAAGATCTGGAAACGGAAAAGGCTGAAATCAAGACCCGACATTGATCCTCTTCAGAGGAAGGACATTTCTCAGCGGTATCCTGTGACAAAGCTCTTTATGGTATAAGTTTCATTTCATCGGGTTTTTCAGAACCCTTGACTTTATAAAATGACGGTTCCCGGATCCCTTCAGATTAAATTATTTTTATGCCAGCTATAGCAACTGGAAAAAAAGTCATTATCGTTTAGAAGACTGATTTTAAAGAAGGCATCCTATAACGTGTCCTGTACCTTTTAAATACTGGAAACCGTATGCAGACTTTGTATTCGCACTGTTCAGATTTAATGTGTTCCTGAGCTGACCCCTGATGGGATTGGTGTTTCATTTATATTGCATCAGATTAGCGTCTCTCTCTTCGGATCACAGCAGGACATCTAGACTGACGAACACTATGCACACACAGACAAGTAGGATACCGTTATTCTAGACATCTCTGCAAACACTGCTGACTGTTCCCCAAATAGCATCGCACTGTCTGTACGGGCTGCGGCTCTGTACCGTGCAATGCGTGTGATCTGTGTGACTTTGAATGCGAGTTACAGAACAGTAATGAAATCCAAACCGTGTCCACGCATTGACCTCCCGTTTCCTGAAGTCTGAGTTCGGGAGCATCATGCGTTTTAAAATGTATTGATTTTTGAGCATTTTATTTTAAAGGAATTTTAAATGCGAGAGTCAGATTATGTTGATTTTAAAAGACTTCATTAAAGAAGAACG
Organism: Acipenser ruthenus; assembly: GCF_902713425.1. Taxonomy (NCBI): domain Eukaryota; kingdom Metazoa; phylum Chordata; class Actinopteri; order Acipenseriformes; family Acipenseridae; genus Acipenser; species Acipenser ruthenus. Next base: position 1,618,260 of record NC_081209.1, read on the forward strand.
CATTCAACAGAAATGCGCAGTCAGGGTGTGCAAGGAAGAAATGAAACCACAAACATAGATGTGTCTGAAGCTGAGGGAACGCGAAGCCCCTTTGTGGCTTGGAATTTGCTGTACCGCACACCTGGGGAGACCTGGGCTTTGATGCTGCAGTTGCTTCAAACTTGTCCCTGAAAAATGTTTGTGTTCCCTCAGCTTTGGAATTATACACAAACCTTACGCAACCTATTAGAAGCTCGTTTAAGAATTCATATACTTTACTGTAATGTTTGTCTTGATAATACGTGGTGTACTAAAGCATAGTCTAAAATAATTAAAATTAACACCGTTTAGAATCGGTTCCATAATTCCTATACATTTTATTTTAAAGAAAAAAAAGACAACCGCAAGCCCAGCTCCAGACCAGCTATTTGTTCCACCAATTTACGCCAGACTAAATTATTACATGAAGTAATTAAACCTTAATCGCTGTCTTAAACGAGTTAATTACAGAAACTATTAAACCTGCAGCGAGATGGCCCTGCAACGCATTGGCCTGTCTTTATTGCTAGACGTATTAAATCTATTCAGCTCGGAGCCCGTCACTTTTCATAACTGGAAGTGGATCAGTAGTGTACAAGGCCCTAGAGACAGGAGAAAGCGGGTACTTCATTTGTTTAAAGGTCTTGAACTGTAGCATTTTCCACTGAACCAGAAATTGGTTAGCTCTGATTTTTAACAGGCAGCCTACATTCTCCCAGCGGTAATGCTGCTTAAAACGACTCCGCCATTCAAATCAGATAAAGAAAAAGCAGACGGATTTGTATACCCACTACATTTCCGTTTCAAACAATCCTTACTGTTCGTGTTACTTTATTATCAATTGCAGAATCTGTCTTTATGTTCTTCAGAAGCGAAGGCTTGAAAATGTGCCACTTCCGCTAATGGCCACTAGGGGGCACTAGCAAACTGTTCACTAATACAGAGACAAAATTCCAGAGAGATTGAATGCTTTACAATTGAATATCGGGTTTCATGTGGTCAGAGAATAATACACATGACATGCCCAATACATTCTAAGCATAAAGATGTGAACAAATAACTTTCTGTTGTCCGTTTCTGAATACGAATAATTCAACAGTGGTACCTGTGCGTACCAAAAGAAGAAGCACATATGTGTCAACATGGTTAAAAACAAACACACACACGCATGCATGCATGCACAGAATACACACACCGGCTGGTATCATTGAATAACTGGACATCTGTTGACATGACGTCATTGAGGACGTCACCGAGGAATTCCTCCCTTCATAAAGTTAAAACGATGCGTTCCTGCAAACGGACACGCTTAGGAGGTAGTCGTGGCTGTGAGGGGCTACCCCACTGCAGACACCCCTAATCATAACTAGCCTGAACACAGTCACCTGAGCTCTGCTTGCAGCTCCACTCTATACACTGTTTTGCTGCCGGAACCGCTCTAGCCAGGTAAGCCAGCTGCTAGTTCCTGTGCGAATCAAAGCAGTTAGTCGAAGTAGTTAGCAGTAATTAGCTTAGCAGTGTTGTGTTAACAGCACATTAACCTCAAGGGCTTTGCAAACTGTGCAGTCAACAGGCATGCCTCACTGGCACAATAAGCCTCGTGACGCCCAGCATTAAAACCAGGTTACAGTAATCACAGCTAGAATTTAAAAAGTAACACATGACACCGTGACCCTAAGCACAACCAATACTTACCTGAACGCTGCTAGCAGCTGGGTGTTTTTTTTTTTTTTTTGTATCGGCGAGGCAAAACTCTTCCTCGCAATAAAAATCTCCTGCACATTTGGATTGGCTGTTTATTGAACCCCTCCATAAAAAATATAAAACTAAAAACGCCCCCAGCCTGCTTGTATATTTTCGATTGGTCTTTTGACACGTCAGTACACCCCTCCTCCGCTGTTTTTTTTTTTCTCTCATCGAGAAGTCCTTGCCTAAATTTGTACTCTGAATCAGATATCTGAGGTAAAACAGCGCTGGGAGCTGGAGTGGAGAAGCGGTGCTGATGAGACTGGAGAAAATGCGCGCCTCGGTGCGGTTATTCATTCCAGACTAGGCTACTTCATTTACTGATGCCCACCGACTTCTGATGATGGAGTAGCTGATTAAAATTTAAAATGACAACAGGACACGGACTGCACTAGCAATACATTCGTTGCATTAAACTTTGGTTAGCAGGAGAAGGAGGGACACTCGGGTGACTACACTGCCAGCGTCTGCCAGCGCAGCCCCTCATCATGTTTGCATTTGGAATAGAAGTCCACATACGGGCTACTGCATTGTAGAGGGGTCCCAAACATCACCGATGAGCGGTTTTGTTCAGAGTTGGATTATGTAACGCAAGTACGATATTGGCAGCTTTAAAGTAACCCCATACAGCTCCACGCAGTAGTTCCCTTGTTGTATGCTGGATGAAGATGATCACCGTACGGTTTGCAAACAGGGTCAAGCAGCAGCACCCCCGTCCTGCTTGGAGACTGATCCTCGTGGCGGTGCTCTGGGAAGGTAAGAGGCATACACAGAACTGTCTGTATGCAGAATGGTACGTCGGCTAGTGCGGTGGGCGACTTGTTGCGCGAACTTCGGGAAGAGTAGGCAAAACGTTTCGGATTCTGACTTTTTTAACATAAAATACATGTATGCATAAGGGGAAAATATAAAATATCTTGTCTTACATTTAACTTTTAAAGGAAAATTATAATTCTATTTTACCAATACTTTTTAAGCACGCTCGCAGATTTATATATATATATATATATATATATATATATATATATATATATATATATATATATATATATATATATATATAAATAAATATATAATATTGCTTCCTTGAGTATTTCATTGCTCTAGTAGTTCATCACAATACATTTTGAATGCACAGGGCGCGTTCCGGTCTCCTCTGCCTGGTTAACCCTGTACACGGGTTAGTATGTTGAAGCCGGGTAAGCGGTATTCTAGTAAATCTCATGCAGCAGCTTCGTCGATGCTTTCCTGGAAGGATATGCTGTTATAAATACTCTAAAGCGCTCCGACATGCATCGATTGAAGAGGCGGCGTAAGCCTTGAAAATGCCTCATTTAATAGCAGACATTTTAAACTACTGATTTCAGTAATCAGAAAAAAAAGTATATGGAAACGATATTGTATTTTAAATAACTTTTAATTATTATTATTATTATTATTATTATTATTATTATTATTATTATTATTATTATTGTTATTGTTATTTATTCTTTAGCATACGCCCTTATACAGGGCGACTTACAGTGGTTTAATAATAATAATAATAATAATAATAATAATAATAATAATAATAATAATAATAATAATAATTATTATTATTATTATTATTATTATTATTATTATTATTATCCGCTTCTGAAAAAAACCCTGTATATAGTCCATTGTGAGAATAATATTCATTGCCTTTCGTGTTCTACGTTGCACTACATGTGTTTGTCACATTAATGGACAAATTGTTCTCTTTCAGTCAAGGCTATAGGATGATGGAGAGCTGTGTGCTTCACACTAGATGTTAAAAGCTAATACAATAATAAATTATCTGGTGATTAAACTGAAGCAAGTTTTAGGGTTTGTGCTAAAACGCACTGATATTCAAAACTGAAAAAATAAATACTAATAAAATAACCAGTTCATGGAAGGAGTTAAGACTGGGCCATTTTTTTTTATAAATCAATAATGTGCAATTGATTATATTGAAAGCCTATAAATCTACAGGGATACTAATGCTTTATGAATACAGAGCTTTGTTGTTTAATTTGCAGCTGGGAGTGTGTCTGTTAATGAGTGTAAAATAGACATGCTGAGGTGGTCTGTGGTTTACACTTCATTCTTGGGTAGTTTTTACATTGATGGGCATCAGCTCGTTCTTGTATTCCCATATTTCTTTTCAACACCATGTGCATTACCCAGCTTCTAAAATAGCCATAATGACCTCAGCAAAGTGCACTCTTATTAAAATGGCTGGCATAATGATACCGCTGCCATGTCAACAAAGCCCACTCCTTCACCGTCGGCGTAGAGGAATACGAAGTAAAGCCCCTGCTCATCAATTAAAACATGCAACTGCACTGATTGAGGTTTTACAGGAAGAAGATTAAGCAATGGAGAGAGAAAACAAACAAATAGTAGCATGTAACGAAGACAGCGCATCGATGGTGTACTTACTGGGGTGCATGTGATTGCAGAGGTGACAGGTGTCACAATAGGAACGCTCCTCTCGGACTGTGTTTGGAAGCAGTTTCATATCCATGTAATTATAATGAGAAAGAAAATCATGAAGGGTATTCCAGTCCCCACTCTGCACCCCATGATAACTCACCTTGCAGTAATAACCAGCTTCTTTCTTGAGACGCTGTTTTCATATGTGGATCCTCCATATATTGAAAGGAATAACATGGCACTCATATCTCATATCATGGAGCATGCTTTGTTCAGTCTTAATTGCTTAACACTACAGTAGTTTGCTGTAGCTGAGTTCCACCCATAATAAGAGCTTGGACATCTCTAAGCACTACAGAGACTGCAGGACTGTTTGACGAGGGCTCTCCTGCAGTGATCATGTTGCTATGTCATATGAACACTGAAGCCTGGGCTCGCTAGGGTCTCTCATGATGAGGGATTCAGTACAGGGGACCGCTGCATTGGGGTAGGACCTTCATGGAGCTGTGCTGGGTTTGTGGAAGGAGGCAGCTTATTTCTGTGATATAATGAAGGATGTTTCAGTACATCGTATTGAATGGTGTATCAGAAAGGAACGAGTCCATTGCAAGCTTTTTATTTCCTTTTAGCATTTACAGCTTTTTTTTTTTTTTTAATAAACGTGGAGTCAGACTCTGTATTACTTTATTACTTCATTCCCAGGCTCTCAGGATTGTCTGCCTCTATTCCCAGTGGTAATATAGTCCAGGTTCAGACACAGCAGGTGCCTTTATTAGTTTAGCTTTAAAGACCCCATGCTTCATTTAAAATTGAATTTAAAGCGCATTTAATCCAGTCTTTAATTAACTCCCATTTTTTGAAAGTAGAGCATTCCACATTATTGGACCAACTTAGGTGTTATTTAAAAATGCAAGATGATTCTGAGGAAACTCCCTCACTTCTACAGTTTTTCTGCTCTATTTCTTTGTAATGCAACTTGCATGTGATTTTCTTGTCCGTTAAAACGTTTAGTTGGAGTAACTGAACTCAAAACAGGATTGGCCTGTTTCATAGTCCTATTAATTGAAAATATTTTATTTAGTTTTTTGTAAAATGAACAGGCGGCATGTTTTTCTCTGTTTCTCCCGTAACGTTCCATTCGAAAGATGAACTATTGATTATGTGGACAAAGATTTCAACAGTTTTCAAGAGAAATCTCATCACCACCGCCTCTTCTACTCACCGGACAGAACAGATCAATTTGCAGGTCATCAGGGACAGGACTGCAAGTGATGCCCCCCCATCATGTTCAACAGTGTTGAGCGTGATTGTGGGACCGTGGTGACACTGCCTGTGTTCGTGGTTCGTGGAGAGGATTTAAGCACCCCTGAGTTTCACATTTTTATCAGATGATCTACTGTACCTCTGCTGACAAGCTGCAATCTCTGAATGTTTTCTGTGATCAATGGGTCTGATTATCACCCCACCCATAGCGATGGTTAAATAGACAAGCTAAGGTGAAATTTGGGAAAATAGTGTGTAGAAGGAGGGGTGGGTGGGTGGGGGAATAATCATATACACTCGCGTCTAGATGTTATTACAAGAGTAATCAGCAACCCTCCAATGCATATATGGTGTTTTTCAGCTGTATTTTTTCCATTTGAAAATCCAATCAATATAACTGAATGCCTGTAATACAAAGCGTTTCACTTACATCCATCCAAGTTCAAAATGAGAGCTGTACTTATGATGACTATGACAAATATCAACAGCATGTGCACAACACTGAAGGCATTGAAAAAGACTTCAAGTCAAAACATTTGTAAATTGAGTTTGTTTGAGTGTTTCTTAGAATGGACGAGAATGGGAAATGGAAGAGTGGTATGAGGTGTTGGTGTGTTTAAATGAAAGTTTGACAGTGTCCTGAAACACCTTTTGTGTTGAAGATGTACACGTGGAAGTGGGATATACAGACGAGAGCCGCAGTGATCTTGCATTCCTTGCTTGTTCTGTGGGTGAATGTTCTTCGAAAAACAACCAAAAAATATTTTCAGCATTCCCACTTTAAACTCTTTGAAATTCGTTAGGATGGATACAGTAGGCTACCACACCTTGAGATTATTATTATTATTATTATTATTATTATTATTTATTTCTTAGCAGATGCCCTTATCCAGGGCGACAATTGTTACAAGATATCACATTATTTTTACAATGTACAGATGTGATGCGCTTGCCAATTTCTTTCCTTCATTATGCATCTGGGTATGCATGTGCGGTCCCATTTATTAAAATTCCTCAACTTTGACAAAACAGGGAGTGCCCGAGCTCTCAGTGTATTAACTTATCACAGAGATAACTGCTTTTAGTTCTTGAATCATCACTTCCGGTCTCAGAATAGTAACATTGCCTATGAAGGAAGCTGTGCATTTTACTGTGCATGCTCCTGAAAATATGTAAGCGTGATGATTTTAAGCAGCTCAGACGGACTGAATTTCCTTTCTAAAGTTGTTCCATTCATCGAGAAATAATCATGTCCCAGTTTCCCCCATTGCACTGCCAAAACCTTTTACATGCCCTGCATACGAACTGAACTGGGCGCTATTCATAAACGACTGTGACCTGCCACGGTTCTGGGAATGGTAGCTACTCTTGAACATTTAAAAATAATTACTATAATAAAGACTGTACCGTGTGCTGTTTTACCAGAGTGATATTTCCTGTACAGTATCGTGTAAGCCTGTTTTTATCTGTGTATATTCTTAAGAAATTATACAAATAATCGAATATTCTTTCAAATTGAATTATCTGGGAAAAAAAAGAATAAATCATACCATATTTCAATGAACTAAATCTCTGAGGAGAAACCTTTTCTATCAATAACAGAATCGACCCCCTGACCAGTAGACGTCATTTATACATCGTGTTTTATGAACGGCTGTTGGTTTTATCGGCGAATGCATTTGAAGCGGTGTGTGTTTGCTTGTTCGCTCCAGGGCCAGTGCTGTGTAAGTTCCTGGCTGTGTTTGTCCTGGTACTCCAGCTCATGTAAGGAACTGTTTGTTTCTGCAGCCCTCGTTTCCTGACCCTCTCACTGCAGTTCATGTTAATTCACAGTGGGGTTTAGACTTCAGTACGTTTTTTCAGCTCGACTGCTCGGTTGCCTGGGAGTTCTCAGACATCCCAATCCTCTCACTATAGAGGGTGGCCTTGTATAAATACTGGGGCTAAGTCCTCCCAATCCCACAGCGAGGCTGCGCTACATGGCTGCATAATTCCTACAATGCATTTGTTTTGGCAAACAACGTGAGCTAAGGGCACCAAGGTTAGGTGATCACAGGCTTATCGTTTAAGGGCTGTTGAGACTGATAAAAAAAAAAGAAGAAATAAATAGCTAACGAATACAGAGCCGAGGGTAAATTAATTTAAAGTTGGCTGCCGTTCACAGCTCACAAAGCCGAAGAGTATTAAGCCTGTGGTGGAGACGCTGGTTCTAGTGGGGTGTGACTAAGCTGGGATTGTTAGCTTCAAGCTCAGGCGGATTTATTTTTGTTTTTTGTGTTATTTCCACTTAGGTACCTCTTCAGATGCCCCATAGAAATACTACTGTGCAGTACATTTGCTCCCATTTTTCTTCGCAGGTGCACTTGCAAAGGGGGAATACAAATGTTTTAGCAGCATCTGTGCAGAAGGAGTCAAGGGGACTATGGCACTCCATGGTGCAGTCTCAGTCCTCTTTAGGATCATGCTGCTGTAGTTTACAGAGGGGGCTTGGTACAGATTGCACACACTGACTTCCAGGAGGTTTACAGTAAGGTACGACGCAAAAAAAATGACTAACGAAAAAGAAAACGTCATGCTGCTTTTAAAGATTTTGGCCCGTAAACATTCTTGGATTTGGCAACTGTACTGTTTGTATGCATGACACATTCACAAAGCAGTGCAAGCGAGGGACCATCCCACACAATGAACACTTGACAAGCCTACTCTTTGGAGCAAGGTTATTGCACAGGCAAAGCTTTGAGCTGCTTTTACAGGTTTGTGCTTTGCAAATGCTTTAGGTTACAACACTCTAATCAATCCTTAGGCAATGTCTTTCATCTATAGATTGCTATATTTGGTTCTTGATCTTTTGGGAGTGACATACACAGTGCTGGAGAGTGCAGTTCTCAGGGGGGCTGCCAAACTGAGGCAAGCGCACTGTATCCTTTGTCAGCTGCTCAGCATAATGGATTAGTATTGCTTTTTTTATGAAGTGTGGTGATCAACCAATTATGTTCGTTTTTTAAACAATAACTGACTAGCCTGCTGTCAACAGGAACTCTATTGCCTTGTTCTGGCACGTTCATTGCAATCGATGACTGCTCATTTACTAAACACTACAGTAGCATTTGTCATAGATACAGTAATCTGGGTTAAATTTACATTCTTGCATACTCTAGACGAAGCAATGGGTACCATATACAAGATTCCTATAGCCTGCAAATATGACTGGAGCAGCTCTGAAACCACTTTTGTTTTCTAATGTTGGTCTTTCATATAGGGGCATTCGTAGCCTCACCGTCACTCTGTACAGTAAAATAAATCACTGTTTTGTACAGTAACGCAGCGTACAACTTGACCCTCTGTGAAGCTGAAGCACACGAGCATATAACGAGACCATTGAGACCTCCTCCTGTGCGCCAAACACACTGGAGAACATGGAATACATGTTACACTGAGCTTCTAATTCATTCACAATTAAGCCAATAAATCTTTTTTAATTATGCTTTTTGTCCTTTGTAAAATGTTACTGTTTTTTTTTTTTTATGCTTTCTACAGGATTGCTGTGCAAAGGAGACGTTGCATCTCAAAGGCTTTCCTGTATGAATAAATAAATACGTCTGGTTTTATTTTAAAGACAGCTGGGGGTTGATCATTACTGTTGGTTCTGTTAAATAATAATTGTCTTCTGTGTTATTTTTCAACTAAGGCTATATTATTTTATTCTATTGTTAATCACTTTATGGGCTGTTTTCAGTTAAACACATCTCATTGTTTTTATGTTTAGATCAGTAGAATGTAATGTTGAGATCATGACTAAGCACATTGTTAATTATTAATTGCACTTAAAAGGGTCTCATTAGACATGACAGATAACGTAAATATGTGTGACAAAAGCAATTAAAATATATCTTTAGTTTGCTTAATTAATTTTATTGGGGAACAACAGATTAATTTCAATCCTTAATTATTTGTTCTTGTATGCAAAAGAAATGTAATATATTGGGTCCTTTTGGCTGTGTTCATGAGTAAATTAAGAAAAAATATTGTGTTTGTAAACTGCATTTTCCTTCTGAAATCCAGACTGATTGTAACGGTCTTTCTGCATTGCGTGGAAAGGAGGTGTGCTTGGTTTTGATCAGTAAGGGTTTACACGATCACTCTGCCCAATGTGTTTCTTGAAAACAAGTTCTTTATAACTTTAAACTATAGCCTGATGAATTTCAGATATTTGAAACAAGAACATGGCAAGCATTATTATTATTATTATTATTATTATTATTATTATTATTATTATTATTATTATTATTAGGAAAGGGTTATGTAGGATTATAAATCATTTGAAACATACATTTTAGCCTGACTGTGAAACAGCGTTCAAAAAAAGTTGCTATGTGCGCAGCACAGTGCCGGCTACACTGTATGTGCGCAGCATAGTGCCGGCTATACTGTATGTGCGCAGCATAGTGCCGGCTACACTGTATGTGCGCAGCATAGTGCCGGCTATACTGTATGTGTGCAGCACAATGGCTCAGCTACACAATGTGGGCTAAAAAGGAAAACGCACCCGTACGCTTACAGAAAGGGCCTGCCTGCTTTATTGGTATAAACCACGTTAGGATTAACGGCTGGTTCTTGCTTCCATCATGCGACCGTTGCTGAGGACAATTTCTGTTCTCTTTAGTCTTCCTACAGTCTGGAGATCCAAGGGGATCACCCGTTGAACTCTTTATTATCTAAAACTGATCAAAGCAACCGGGAGCTCAGTCGTTTCTCTGAGCGTGCCTCGACTAACAGCCATTATGTTACAGTGGAAAGGAGATTATAGTGCGTGTGTGTGTGTGTGCGTGTGTATGTGTGTGTGCGTGTGTGTCTGTGTCTGTGTGTGTGTCTGTCTGTGTGCGCGTGTGTGTCTGTCTGTGTGTGTCTGTGTGTGTGTGTGTGTGCGAGTGTATGTGTGTGTGCGTGTGTGTCTGTGTCTGTGTGTGCATGTGTGTGTCTGTGTGTGTGTCTGTGTGTGTGCGCGTGTGTGTGCGTGTGTGTGTCTGTGCGTGCGTGTGTGTGTCTGTGCGCGTGTTCTTTTTATTCAACCTCGCTTTTTCACCATCTTATTTTTATTTATGGGATGCATTAAACACCTTCAGAAGGTGAAAAGAATCACAACATGAGGTCAAAATGACATCAATTGTAATTCAATGGGAATGCGACCATTACCATAATTATGCAAGTGAACTTCATGGTAATTCAAACATCAGCTCTTTTTTTTTCAGTTCTGCTTTGTTTAGTCATTTTCCTCGGGAGGCTTCTATCTTGGAAAAGGATAGGGCTCGTTTTTAAAAGCAGAATGCCAGTCCGAATTACCCCCAAAAAAGGGTCAGGGGGGTTGGATTATTCCTGTGTGGTGTAAAGGTTCACCTCAGTGGCACAGCGGTGCAGTGCATTGTAAAGGCTGTGTTTGAAATCCTGTGCAGGCATGATCTGCTTCTCCGTCCAGCACTAGAGTATGAGACGGACTTGGAAGTGCACAGCAGGACTGTATCAAGTGCTGAATGCTTCGGGTTATTATAGGCAGCAGCAGTGTGACATTAGTGCTCTCCTTGCCTGTGATCTGCTGTAATGCATCCTGTCAGTCACAGAACATCATTCATATTCAGCAGCTTCCCGTCGTGTGCTCTTATTTAAAGGACCTTGGACCCACATCGATTAGCTGACGTGCTTAGGGATGTGCGGGAAAAGAAGCCGACTACAGCGTTGTAATAATGCTAATAAAAAGGCATACAGCTCCCTTTGTAAGTCCCTGCTTCAGATGAAAAGTTCCCCTGAGGGCCTGATAGATCACTGGAGGGATTGTTTTTTTTGAACTGGACAGTTGCATCCATTTGCCACACAGCTTCGAGCCATTAGCATAATCGTAACCCGTAAAGCTTGTGTCTTCATTCAGACTGATAGAATTAATTACACTGACGTCCCCCTGTCCCCAACCCCAACCCCACTCCAGCAAGGCTAGAGCCCATTGTTACGGTCCTAGTCAGGACTTTGTTAGCAAATCCGCGGGTCAGTGGTTTGTGTTGCAGGGACAGCATTCAAGGAATTAAGACCGTGGATTGAGAAAAGTGATTAACCCAAGACTTGCTTGTTTCTGTCTTTTTTTTTTTAATTTATTTATTTTCAAGCTTTGCAGAACTGAAAAGCTTGTAATTGCAGAGACTGCATGATCTGGGGAAAGGCTTTTTTTTATATTTATATTTTGCAAAGTGATTAATCTTTTACAGGCTGGAATTCGTTGGAAAGACAATATTTTCACTGTTGTGGTGAAAGTCGCCTTCAGTATTTATAATACAGTTTAAGAAAACACCATTCTTTCCCATTACAAAACCAGGAATGAACGGTGAGATTGATTTTCCGCTGCGCAGGAGGAAGATTTTGAAACGCATGTTCCGTGCAGAAGTCCGTACAGTATCTGGTTTTGTTTTCTTGACATGCCTGCTCTTTCTTTCACAGTCTCTCTCCTTCTTTAGGTGCACAGTCACCGCCTGGGGTATTCAAGCTGTTTCACAGGACAGTGCTCTGTAAAGCATGTATGGTTTTAGCTGAGGGCTGTCAGTGCCGATGTCTAAACACTGGCATTGAGCTGCGTGGGAGGCAGTGCTCAAATTCCTTCTGTTTCTCTCGCACACAAGGTCAGATTCTCACCTTGTTACAAAGGAGAGTGACACCACTGCTGTAGGGAGTATAGAAACCCGACAAGGCTTTCAGGACCTGGCTGGCATCCCCTGGAGGAGATCTGCAGGGGTTTTGTCACTCTATATGGATTTGGAACTGCAGGAATCCTTAAATGGAGAGGAGGATCTAACCAGCTCTCGTCTATTGAGGCATCTCACTGGCAGCAGAAGTGGAGTGTTTCAATGCACAAGGGATTTGCTGGGGGGGAAACAAACAAACCAAACAAAATATATATATATGTATAGATATAGATATATACAGTATATAGTATGCTCCAAATACTTTGTAATCTCTGCAGTAGGTGTTAGAACAGTAGGTGTTAGAAATGTACCCACAACAACACTGTGTCTTCTCTTTTTCTAATTCACATATCCATTTTCTTACAGTACCCGTTCAACTGGAACAAACATGCACACCAGAACACCCCATTCAACACAAGTCTGAATTAATTAACAAGACAAGGCTGGTGGAAAGGGTACACTCATCCTTTTGGAGCTTTAATTCATGCGAAGCTGGCTGGGTTTTAAATTGTGTGTTTTCAGCGTCTTGTTATTCTCGTCCTTACTAAATGTGTTTCCGGAAACGATTGTTGTATTATTTGGCCGCTGGCTTGTTTTTCTACCATAATGAGCAGTGTCTTCTGTGAACTGGTATATTATTAACACCACCCCCCCCCCCCATAGAGAAGAGATGAAGTGAAAGACCCCCCTCAGAAGGAACAGCTGTTAAAAAGTTGTGTAACTGCTAAGATTCATCAGAGGCTGATTCATCAGCTGTCACTCTCCCTAATTGCTGGTTTAAAGATCTTTGTAGCAATGGCTTTCTTAATTATTTTGTACCTTTTTTTTTTTTTTTGTACATCTTTTGGGTATTTATTTTTATACAGTGTTTTCCATTTTGTTTCATAATTGTTTTTCATACAAACTGTATAATTTATACCAGGAAACCAAGTCAGGTGTGGTAGTAACATATGGAATATACTGTATGTGTACATTCATCTTCTGCGTATATATTGATGATTAGCATATTACTTACCTTGCAGAGTTCGGAATTGGGCTGAATTTATAGATTTTAAAAGATTTCAATATAGATTTTAAATGCAAGCCATAAGGGTTAATGACCCTGTAACTACAACAGGCATGTGAAAGACATTTTCGAAATGAAGAATACTCTTTATTTCATAGCTGTTTAAAAGCTGCATTGCGCACATATCAGCAATTGAATTTAGCAACGCGAAAGTAAAGGTCTGCTAAGGACTTCCATGGTTTGCTTTTTTTCTGTCTTTTAAAAGGATTACAGCTGCAGGATTCAGTGTGTTGCCTTGAAAGATAACCGGTAAATCCCAGTTCTGTGGGAAAGGGATACCAAATGTTTGTTTTTTTTTCTCGTCAAATCTGGACCTAGACGAGGGAGGAAAACTACATGATAGAATTCTAATAATCTGAGTGAGGCTGCCTTCATTACACACTCTTAAAACAAGTGAATTCACCTTCAGTAATCTGTGTGAGGCTGCCTTCATTACACCCTCTTAAAACAAGTGAATTCACCTTCAGTAATCTGCTTACCTTAGAAGTGGGATAAATAATGGTTTGTGGATAGTTGTCAAGGTAGGAAATTAAATTTAAATCTGTGTCTTTTTTTCTTCAAAATAAGCCATTTAGTTAGTAGATCCTACAATCCTATATTTCTCATAAAATATACATGAAGGAGTTATATAATGCATGTGTATGTGTGTCATTATATATATATATATATATATATATATATATATATATATATATATATATATATACTGCACTCAATCATATCAGCGGTAGGAGAATTTTCTGTTTTGATAAGATTTATGCTTTTTCCATATGTTGCTGGACTAAATAGTGATGCTGAATTTAATCTTTTTTCAGCTTTCCAGTGGATCAGATTAAATCTAACATTACACATACAGTAGCCGTTATTAAACACTTAAATACCTCAGGATTTAAGTCTTGGCACTGATACATATCTGAGCATTAAGGGTTGACACATTTTTTCTGGCGAGCTAATGGAACTTCAAACTGAATTAAGAAGAATTATTGGATTTGTTAGATATTTTTTTTTTTCCCAGGGATTCGCTGGAGAGCAGATTTCAGATAAGGGCTTTGCTGTGAGTGGCTACAGCTTTTACAAACACTCTGCGCTACTCCGTCATTCGTGTTCAGTTTTACATCTTTGCCTTAAAAGGTCCCAGAGGCTTTAAAATCCATTCCCTTCATTTGTATTAGATTCATGTACCATTTCCCTTCTTCCACTATCCCCTGATGAGCAGTGCAAGATTTATTAGAAATGAAAAGCTAAATGAAATGATAAGGAAGTTAGGTTTTAAAAAATGTTCCCCCCCCCGCTATACATAAAATGTAAGACAGTTGTTGCTGTGTATTATTTAGCAGTAGTACTAGTTTGAAGAGGAGGAGGAGTCCCAGTTGTAGTCTTAGTAGTTGTGATAGTAATTGTAGTTGTATTATTACTATTAATATTACCTGTGTTGCCTGCATGTCTATCCATTCCTTGGTCTGTCATTTTGAGTCTTCCTTCAAACTCAGCTGCGTGTGAATTTTGTCATGTGGTTGAGATCAACAAACATATCACTTGCGACCGACTTTTTGCAGTTTCTCGTCCATACTTTCAAAAACGCTGCGCTTACAGGAATGTAGCAGTTTGCCATGTGCTCCTCGTACCATGTATTCCCCGTGTTTTCCCATGCTTAAGCATGTTTTTGTTCTCAAGCTTTACCATACTCGGATGTGATTCACCATGCTTCCTTGTGTTTTATCAAGATTTCACCATGCTTTTAAACATGGATAATGGTTTATTGAAGAGGGGCAATGCCGCTGTCTTAGCCCACTGCAACGTCTCGCCTCCCAGCCTCCTACAGTATGGCCATGCCTGCCAAACGCTTGGGTGACCTTGGGCTCCCAGTGTTGAATCCTGCCAGGAGCAAGGGGATGAGGAGGTGTTCTGCAATCAAATGGTATTAAAGCCTTGTGTCAGGTAAAGTCTGCTCTCCTCTGCCTTGTCTGTAATATCGGGGAATTGCACAACACACATTCTCTTTCTTTGACATCTTTTAAAATACCCTTAACCCATCTTTATTGGTTTTCTTGGAAGCCTACGCCTTGCAGCTGTTTATATTTAATGATAGTTTTTTATTTTTTTTTTCTCGAGGCAAGGAGAAATCCTCTACCTCTAAACACCGTACAGTATTTCTGATCAGATGTCATCATCTGCAGCCAGAGGTTTAATACCAGTCTGCTGTTAAAAAAACATGGACCGTAAACACGGGCCACACTGATCAAGAACAGTACAGTGCGGTCGTATCCCAGATAAACACGGGCCATACTGATCAAGAACAGTACAGTGCGGTCATATTCCAGATAAACACGGGCCATACTGATCAAGAACAGTACAGTGCGGTCGTATCCCAGATAAACACAGGCCACAATGATCAAGAACAGTACAGTGTGGTCATATCCCCCAAATGGGTCTGTCCCAATCTATCTTGGTTATGAAAGAAGGGATAACTGGGTGGGAATTAGGTCTGTAGACTGCTGGGGGAATGTGAGCCCTAATTTAATAAATCCCGGTTTATCTGAAGTTTGTTTGGAGCGAGTTTCAGAGAGCTAATCCAGATTAGACTGCATTTAACAGATAGATGTAGGATTTGTGGGATCAGGAATACTTAGAGCACAGGACAGGGCCTGTGAAAAGCTAAAAGCAACCTGCCCAGTCTGCACATCGCACTGGGAACGTACTGGGTCAGTAGAACGAAGCCAACAAAGGCGGGGTTTGTATGTGAAATTAGGAGGGCCGTTTGTTCACAGGGGAACCACTGGGTTGAGAACAATGGCAGTGTTAACACACATGCCTGCGCTGAGAATCAAACTGCAGGACAATACAAGGGGCTATAATGGAATAAGTGACGCTGCTGGGCTGGACCGCAGCGAAGGACACAGGCGTTACTGCATGTTGAGCCATTCAGCTATTTCAATACCTGCTTTCTAAAGGCTGAACAATAGGCCATGATATTGCTGTGCAGGTTTTAAAAACATAACGATTTATTTCAAATCACAAAGCATGAAAATATGCACTGTGCTTCCCCTGCATCCATTGCAGTGGAGAGATAGGCAGGCGCATACACAAACACACACGCACCACAATCTAGATCAAATATGTAGAAAGACAGGCATTGTCTTTCTGTAGTTTTACAGAACCATGTAGAAAATGCAGGTAACTGGCCCACAAGATTGAAAGACATACTGATGGACTATGAAAGGAGTATCAGCAAATAAATTAGAAGGCAATAATATTCAAAGAATATAAACCAATTGACTGCCTAGAGCAATTGTAGAAGCTGTTGGTTAGTTTTGCATATATTCTATGCACTAAATAAATATTAAATATATACTCTGTGGAATCTGTTTATTTAGTGGAAACAGTGTTGATAGTATTTGGATCCAACATTGTTTCTTGTAAGTAGCCTGCGGTGTGTTGGGTAAAGATGTGTATTGACCACAGGCACTGACTCCATGGTGCTGCAGGGCTCAGGCAGCCATGGGGTATGAGAAGCAGCTGGGGCTGGAGCAGCCATGGGGTATGAGAAGCAGCTGGGGCTGGAGCAGCCATGGGGTATGAGAAGCAGCTGGGGCTGGAGCAGCCATGGGGTATGAGAAGCAGCTGGGGCTGGAGCAGCCATGGGGTATGAGAAGCAGCTGGGGCTGGAGCAGCCATGGGGTATGAGAAGCAGCTGGGGCTGGAGCAGCCATGGGGTATGAGAAGCAGCTGGGGCTCAAGCAGCCATGGGGTATGAGAAGCAGCTGGGGCTGGAGCAGCCATGGGGTATGAGAAGCAGCTAGGGCTAGAGCAGCCATGGGGTATGAGAAGCAGCTGGGGCTGGAGCAGCCATGGGGTATGAGAAGCAGCTGGGGCTGGAGCAGCCATGGGGTATGAGAAGCAGCTGGGGCTGGAACAGCCATGGGGTATGAGAAGCAGCTGGGGCTGGAGCAGCCATGGGGTATGAGAAGCAGCTGGGGCTCAAGCAGCCATGGGGTATGAGAAGCAGCTGGGGCTGGAGCAGCCATGGGGTATGAGAAGCAGCTGGGGCTGGAGCAGCCATGGGGTATGAGAAGCAGCTGGGGCTGGAGCAACCATGGGGTATGAGAAGCAGCTGGGGCTGGAACAGCCATGGGGTATGAGAAGCAGCTGCTCGGCACCCACCCCACCGCAGGTTTTGTTTCATGTGTTAAAGGTGATTAATGATCTCCTGTCAAACTTTATAAAATGTCAAAAATTAAAAGGTCCCACATAGTGTAAATCCATTTCTCAGTCCCATCAAACTGTAGCGTGGCGGCTTCACGATCAGTACTATTGTAGCTGTTAAAAAGTAAAACGTTAAAGTCGAACAAGTAATGGAGTTTTGTGCAAAGGACTTCAATGTGCAGAGATTAAAACTTCACTGAGACACGTTTTTGGATATAACTCTGCAGCAAACATTGCAAAGCCCCCACTGGCAGAAGCAAAAGTCAGTGCTTATGATATTGATAACGCAACCCTCTGTAGAATAGTTTCCAATCTAGGGAGGATGGAAAACACTTATTAGGAGCAGTAGAGTTTCCAGGCTGGTTTTTAATCCCCGTGCTCTGTAAGAAAGTCCAAGAAGATGTAATGCAATTCAATACATAAACCGCTTCTCTGACCAACGAGGATAGGACCTCATTGAACCCCTGCTGTGTACTTCTGTTTTGAAGACAATTAAAAGATAATTTATTCATTGTATAAATCAATGGGCTTTTTGTATGTACTTTGGTTTTTAAGAAATATTCCAAATACAGATAGCTGGTTTGTTTTTACAACAAAGCGTGTGCTTCGAACTGTGCAGCTTTGTGAAGAGTACTGTAGTGGAACTGTTGAAAGAAATTCCTGAAGGGGTTTTTAATATTACATTACAATATTCAAGGAGGTAGGAAAGGTCAATTATTTCCAATGAAAAAGCTCTGAAGATTTGCAGGCTCCTTGTGGGATTGTAAGTGTCTTGAAGCAGTAACTAGTTCACCCCCAGTGGTTTTATACTGCATGTTTGCAGTTGGTTTGCGATTAAATCCACGCTGTATCTGAGTATTCAGATTGAACTTTGGCATTGATTTTTAAACAAGGTTTTCAAAAAGCATCTAGTAAAATCCCTTAGCTAGTGTAACGTTACTGTGAGGCATAACGGTGTGAGAGAGTTCATAGTACTACAGCGTCTTGCTATTTTATATGAATGTATGTGTATGGGTGATTAATCTCTGCTACGTATCCTGCAATATATATACACTATTGACAGCTGCAGTCAGTTTTAGTCACAATGGGGTCAGATTCAGAGGAGGTGTTACTTACACTATATGTGATGGAGACAAATGTTCCAGGGAAGGTGTCATGTGCCTGCAACAGAAGAGTTATGAAGCTCACACAGCCACACATGGTGATAATGTGTCTATTTTTCTCCATGTGAGGGTGTAAACTGGACAAATCGTTTTAGTTTCATTTAAAAAAAAAAAAAAAAAAAAAAAAAAAAAAAAAAAAAAGCTTGTTTGGAAATGATTTGATGCAGCTTGTTGACGGAAGGGGTTGATCAACCCCGCTTGGGCATTGACAGAGGGCTGGGAGATGCTTGGTTGGCAGATGCTTCCTTAACCCACGATGACACACATAACCTCATGAGGAGCAGACTCAAAAGTGATGACTCTGTGGACCATTCTGCAGAACAGATTTCACTGCGGACTTCAGTTAGCCCCAGCGTGCATGAAGGTGTGTGCGGAAAGCTCCTCTGTCCTGGTGGCTCATGCTGCTCCTGTAATCTATTGACAGTGTTATAACAGACCTTTGTAATTTCATTGCAGTGTTTTTAAACCATTATGTGTTGGTTTCTGGTGACACCAAGTACTGATCTATCCCGAGAGCTATTTTCTGTTGCGTGCTTTGCAAGGAGGAAAGCCATTCGGTTTTGTCCACAGGGCTGTTTCCAATTGCTATTCCCTGCAGAGTGGGCACTGCTGGTGGCTATGCAATTACTGCGCTTTCAAACTGAGATCAGATAAGCAGTCGGGAGAAATACCCACATGGGCCTCTGATTTGAAAAAGCCTGTTAGGCAAAACTAGGAGATGCGTATCTCTCTCGGAATTGACTTGATCGTTTGTAGGAAAGGCAGCACCCAGCTCAAAGACACGCAACACGGCTGCTTTCTAATCTAATAGATGGATAAAGCTCACGCTGGATACGTTTGTATCTCTTGTTACACCTCGCAGATGGGCTCTGCCAGTACAGCTCTCGTTATCTTGGAATCTGGAAAAACGTGGGTGAAAGACTTTCTTAGAAGTGCCCGCATCTTAACTAGAGTGGCTGTCACTTAACCTGGGCAAATACTTGTAGGCGTTTCTTGTTTATATATATATATATATATATATATATATATATATATATATATATATATATATATATAATATAATATAATATATAGTTCATAAAGAAACCAGCTTTGTGTTTAAATAAATAAAGTATTCAAATTGAAGATCGAAAATGGAGTTTGCACTATGAAATCAGTTGGTTAAAAACTATGTTGAACTAATTCATATTGGTCCCAATGACAAAACATTTACTAGACTAAAGAATGCTTTCTACAAATGAAATCATTTAGACTACTGTTAAAGCCTGCAAGAGTCTAGAAGGGTTTCATGAAGCTGTCTTTGAATTCATGAAAACGGTCTACGACATGCCTCATGAGTCAAAGCTTGGGTGCATAGATCCCACTGTGTGATTCCAGTGTTTCCAAAGGGTACTGTACCGGTTTGTATTTAAAAAAAAAAATAAAAAAAAAAATAGTGTAGTTTAAATATTCATAGTCTATATATATTCTTGGTCTGCGAACCATGTGTGGTTTTAATGAATCTCTTCTGTTGAACTGATATTTTTAGCATCTGGTAGTTATAGCTGGAGGGCAGCCCCCCCTGGTCCAAGCCCTGTCCCCATGAGGAAGCTGTAAGGCTAATTATATTTACAGTTAATTCACAGTTCAGCTAACAAGGCTCCTGGCCATTAGTAACTTGTGAAAGTAATAGCAGCTGGAATTGAAAACCGCTCCAGGAAGAATCTGCAAACCGCAGCACTGAGACAGGAGAATAAAAGAATTACAATTTAAAAAAAAAAAATCTAAGAAGAAAGACGCTGTGCAGTCCCATGATGTGCGGGCAGCAAGCCCTGTGCACGGCTACCAGGATCGAGCGCACAAGGACTCATTATTCCCTGCTTTCACTGATCTCCAGATGAATAATCCTTACAGGATTACAGAATTGAAGCACCGGATTTCTCAAATTGCAGTTGAGTTTTATTCGTCTCTCATGCTTTTTTAAAATCGTTTTTTCCAGCCCCGTGGGTCCCCATTCAATATCAGCAAATTGCCTTGGGCAGGAGCAAAACTTCTGCCTTTCTTTTTCCTTTGTTCTTGATTCTACAGTGATGAGTGACATCATTTAAAACTTCAGTCAGCCCAGTCCTCGAGCTGGCCGCCGTGGAGGGAATGCTGCACAGCTTCAGAGCAAACACAGAAAGCAGCGTCTGCATGAAAAGGAAGGGAGGAAGCTTCTTGTAAAGCCCATTGATTTCCATGGTTCATGAGACAAGCTATTGACAAGAGACTGGAATTCTGGAACTACTGTAGAGCTTAAATAAATGTCAAGGCTTTACTGTAGTGTGTGGATTCTTCTGTCAAGTCAAAGATAGCTCCCACCCTCTCAGTCATTAGCAGAAACCTCTACAGTAGATGGTGATGAGAGATGTACAGTATTCTAACCTAATATTGTTATCCCCCCCACCCACCACCACCACCACCTTAACCAGAACTTCATAAAAGTAATAGTAATTCATTTTATACCTGTATGTATTTTATATGGACCCGCAGGTAACATACTATGGTGTCAAAATAATATCCTCTATTGCATCTTAATAAGAGGGCCACACAAAAGAGGCTTGCAGCTCTCTCCTCTTTGAAATGCAGACCAGAACCGGGGATAATGAGCATCTCCTCCCTGGCCGAGTGTCCTCACCTGTCTGCTTCCAGCTCGGGTACCTTAAAGGCTTGTGAGATCTCGGTGTGCGGAGGAGACGTGTGCAACCCCACAGTACAACGCAACCAGACACAGCGGGTAGCAGGCTGCTGACGAGTTCAATAAGAATCAATCTGCGCAGAGCTGCAGATGCTGTCTCAGCTTGCTTTCGTTTGCTGTCTGAAGGAATATGTTCCCCCTCACATATTGTCTTGTGCGTGTTGTTCCTGTTGTTTGCAAGTGTTTTCCAAATTGCCAATGTATCACAGGCTCGTTAACAGCGCTGTATATAAGAAAAATCTTACTGACAAAACCCAGATATGTCTTTACAGCACACGCAGGGTCAGTGGGGTATGAAGACATTCTAAATAAAAACCCTCTTCACTTGTTAGAACGAGCAGTCAAGTGGCATTATTATATTAGTAAAATGTCCTAGGTTGAGACTGATCTGCTTTATCAGTGCCCTCATTACAGCTAATCATCTGCGTCCCTGTCATGCTGTCTTAATTAATGTCTGCACTGGGCTCTTAGAGCTGTCTGTGTGAGTGATTGTTAACTCTGATAATATTGGGTGTAGGTCACACTGATTTTAAAAACAGCAGCGACTCCCTTCCAGTGTGTCGGATGTTGATATAATATGTTTAATGGAAGACTTTACCCTGTGACCCACCTCCCAGCTTAAAAGTTCAATCCAGTTTTCCAACCTGAGTTTGCTTCCAAAGCACTGCTCTCCTGTGTCTTTTGAAGGTCTGCACTGCACTCATCCTGTCCTCTGTATATTATTAGCCCAGAGCCTGCATTCTAGAACTCCTAATGCGGTTCTAGAGTTTTGATATTCAGCAGTTCTATTCCGACTCAGGAGTTTAATAATGGAAGTAAGACGGACTGAATATTAATTCTCTGTTTTTTGCGGGCATTCTATAAAATGGCAGATAATGGATCTTTATTCCGCTACTGCTGCAGAGAAAAAGTGGAATGACACTTACAATTGACTTGCCCCAATTAAAATGATTATTATAATTTGGGTTTGTCAAGTCTGCGAGACAGAAAGGCTGAGCATAGCAATTTGTGCTCCAAAAATAAGTTTGGGTGGGAGCGGGGGTGATTCAACAGATATTTTCAATATTTGAGAAGAAAAGGAATGCAGAAAGCGATCCGATAACATCACCCAAGTGCCACAGCAATGCATTCTCCGTAGATTGGCAAGCTCTGGGGCTGTTTAAATCCCCTGTCTACATCAGAAGCAGCTGAAAACAAAGTACTGTAGATTTGCTGCCTTTTTCTGCACAAAGATAAAATTCTTCTCCCAAACTACAGGAGAACAAAAGCAGCCAGTTTGAAATTCTCCTGTTAGATGCTGCTTTTTTTCCCTCAAAAATGTAAAAAAAATATTCAGATAGGCATTTCTTCTGTTCTGTGAACTATTCTATGCTAATGCAGTATCCCTGGTGTATTAATAGTTCATCTTATTTATTTGGCTGTTGTGTTTCACTGGCTCTTGATTAAAAGTTTTGCCAAGGTATATGTTTGAATTAAATGTTCCGATTTAGCTAGCTTTACCATGCTCAGTACTGAATGATGGTTTACTGTGCTTTAACCATGGTAACTCCTTGTCACATTCTGAAAAATGCCAGAACGTTACTACAGTACAGCCAAGAGATGTGTGGCAGACGGGAGCATTTTCATTCGGAGCACATCCCTCTCTGCCATTTTAGGTCCATATCTGACAGCTAAATTAAGTCTGAGGTATCTGGAGATGCCAGCCTCATTGAGGAGTGAAGTTCGAAACAGTTCATTTCAGTTTAGAGTATCAAAGTGAATATTCTTCAGCGTTTAAAAGGAGTTCCTGTGGTAGCCTTGGACAAAAACAGGTGGGAGGCAGGGATACAATCACCTGGCTTGTTAGAAGCCCGCACTTTACAGATCACTGCATGAGTAAAACATGAAATGAAAGCTAGCGGTTAACAGCAGTGAAAGTGCCTTAGGCAATGTGTTAATCCTGATAAAGGAAACGGAACATGCACAATGCACTGTACTGTACTGCAATATCATTTGATTCTGTCACAGTCACTACTGTTTTTTTACTGCTGCATTACAGACTCCCGGAGCCTGATCGACATGCACTGTACATACCACACGTCACACGGTGATTGAAACAATACATATAGAACCATCTCACACATTGCTTATGCTTTATAATTAGCTGAACATCAAACTGGGACCTGATTCGGGCCATTAAGACTGGAGTAAAGATAACAGGCACAGTGTTCCGTGGATTGTGGGTGCAATCTTGCTAGCACCAAAGAGGCACTTCACCATATTATAATGATGCATTGCAGCTCTGTGTTCCTCCAGACCCCAGAGGAGCGTCCCGGCACTTTTATTTAATGTGTGTTTATTTTAATAACAGACAATCGGATCTAATGTCCCTGAGCCGAACGCACAGCACAGATGCAAAGACCCAGAAATGAACGAGACGTGCATTTTTCCATGTTTTAATCAGTGTCCTTGTGATTGCTATGGGGACAGTAACCTGAATGTGGTTCACCAGTGCTTTTATGCAAACTGTGTTCCAAAGGGATTCGGTGCAGCTGTTCTGCAGTATTGCAATATTAGCTGAATCTGGCGCTGAATCTTTCACTATGATCATGATGTTGGGACGAGGAGTTACATTTTGTTATTTGTTTTTTTATTTCTGTAATTTGTAAGCTAGCGGTATTACAACAGGGGGCAGGGGTCTAAAGCCATGGCAGCAGTGCAGGATAACTGCAGACGATCTCAGAAGAGAGGCAGAGGTATTAAAGGGGAATGGAACTGAACTGCTCCACCACCCCCTATGAGGGCGACCCCTTCAACTCTCCCAATGCTGCTGTTTGAGCAATCCCTGTTCTGTGCATCTCTCATCAATCTAGCCCCAAGATCCTCTACAGTTTAGAGGAGGTGATAAAGAGTCGGCAGATCAAGTTAAGATCCCTTGCTGTTCAGACCATTTAGACCCTGCAGGTTGCTGGGATGCTGAGCTGGCTGTGGCCTCATGGTAATATCCCATCATTCTTCTTTTTCTTCTTCTTCTTAGTCTGATGATCATTATTGCTTTTGTTCACTGTGATCACATTTCTCTGCAATGAGAAGCCCTGGAATGAGGTCCTGCTGTGCTGAGATGAAGGTAGCAGACAGACTAGTGCTGCCTGCGCCTCTCCCACCGACACGGCCCTTTACAGATCGAAGGTGGCACTTCGGCAAGGAAGGGGGACGATCTCGTCTGTCTCTCACTCTCGGGTGCTGTGTGATTGTTCCACGGTACATTTGTTTCTTATTAATTCGAATAGAAACAGTAAGAAGTGCTTTCTGAAAGCTGGCGTCCTGTGGATTTGGCATGGGATGAGTTAAGAAATAGCCTGCTCTCTCCATCCTGTCCCGGTGATACACTTGTCACGGCTGAGTTAGCCATCCTTATCTTCTCTCTGTCTCAGGGATGTGGAAACCATCAATCTCACACAAATCCTTTAGAGCTGTCTGGCTGACAGCTACAAGAGCCCCAGGCTCCCAAAAAGCTTAGCTCAGCAGTGTAGCAGCTCCGCTGGCACGACAGTGGACAGTGTTCATTAAAATAATCAAGGAAGGATTTCTGACTTCGATGCAGGGAACCCAATTTGGCTGAACATGATTACAAGATTATGGAAATGTTTGCTCTTTTCAACCTTAGCCGAGAAGCCTCATGCCATTTCTCTTGTCTCTGTCGGGTTATAGATGGTGTTCTAATAGGCAGTGATTTCTGATGCTCTCTCTCCCTTTCTTCTTCAGTTCAACACCCTGCTTACCACGTCCCTTCGCATCCCTGCAGTGCAAGTAAGGAGTTTTGTGTTGGCCTCTAGTGGGCATATGTGGAACTGCAGGGTCAAGTGCCTCAGTAAACAGAACACAAAGCATGTCAATTTCCTGCTAAAAAGACAAATTCACTGGCATATGGTGCGACGTCAGCATCACATTCAGTATTCTGCTGTCATTTCAGTGGTATACTTTTTTATTAAAGTCCTATTTATCAATCCCATGTGTATTCATCAGACGCTAACAGATGCTTTGTCAAATACAGCACATATGCCTACAGTGCTAGGCAATGAATGAGAACCTAATTGAAGTGCGGCTTGATTTAACATTAACAAGCATGTTGTATTACTGACTGATTTATGCATTCTAACTTTTTTAAAAGAGATACAAAATATATTGAAAGGTGGCGATGGTTAAAAACTTTTTTTTTCTGCAGTGCAACCTTCATCTGCCCACATAAACTGAGAATAAAGCAGCAGCCAGATAGTATTGAACAGCAAAGGGCGCTGTCACTTTTCATATTTCTTTGACAAAGTAGTCATAAGTGGGCATAAATCACCCTGTGTCATCCGTCGGAGCCCCAGACCGACATTAAATCAATGTTTTGACATTGAGCCCCATATTTGTGAACGATCCCACAGTATAATGTGGGCTGCACCTACCTGCTATTCCCCCCTGGAATGCCTGATGTCTTTTCCTTTTGAGTGCTGAATTTAAATAACGCTTGACCTTTTGCTGGTTTCGTTTCTGCATTTATCAAGGCAAGCCTTTTTCTCTAAGAAAGGGCTCCAGCAACCCAGTGCTTTTCATTCTTCTGTGAGTGCTGGGTGAGTGGAGGTGATAACTGTCTTTATCAGTGCACTATTAATACAATATTGTGATTAACCAATACTGTCTTTGCCCTTTTTTACAAGGGCTTTGTTTTACATGTGCAGTTCAAGCTTTTGTATGTATATTTTTTAAGAGAGAATGCACATGTGTGCATCACCTTGCATTGCTCACAAGCAGTGCTTTCACTTTGCTTTGCAACGCTGTGCTGTGCTTTTAAAAGTACTGCAGTAACTCTGTGGTAAAAGCAAAGTGTTGTAAACCATTGTGACATCACAGGCAAGCATGGCTAATCTCTGGGAGTTAAGTACATCCTAGAAGAATGGGAACGAATGGGGAAACTTCTGATTACATACGGAAACTTGCATGACTTGAATACCTGCACAGTATGAGCCCAGTGCATTTCAAGTTTTAAATAATATGTATGATAATATGTGCGAGTGCATTTATAAGATGATGGACAGATTTCAAAGGTCTCCAGCGGACTAGCTGCCAGTCAACCCCCTGGTTTTAAAGGCTTAACCCTTTGTGTCCTGCAGCAGGAATTCACGAGCAACCACCCATCAGTCAATTGATGATGACAGCCCCCCCCCCCCCCCCCCCCCCCCCCGAATCCCAATGGTAACATTCAATAGCAACATTCAATACATGTGATTGAATGTTACCACAGAACAAGGGAATAATAAGGACATTATACCTGGAAAGTCTCTACAGAAAATCCAGTACATACTGTAGGTGCCAAACTTCAACATCTAGTAAGTGAATGTTTTTGACAAAACCTGCCTTTGGGATTGAGAGAGACCATTATGAGCTGTAGTGTAACACCTCCCTCTTACTTACTGTACAGTAGTGTGAAAAATACCAAACTACATCCCCAATGCAGTAGTGAGTCCTCTGTGAGGGTAACCCCTGCACACAATAAGCTCTTTCCGAAGGCTGCAACACTAGACGTTCCATTTCTTTTCAGTGGTCACTTAGTTCAGTGATCTCGTTTACATGCTGTACGACTCCTCGTGGGTTTAAATCGTAAACACATGCTGCGGTTATAATGAACGCCATTATCTGCTACTCAGTTACACCCTCTTCATTGTGGTAAATTGATCATGTGCTTCATCTCTTTTAAAGCCACCCTGGTATGTATTATAAACTCAGTAGGGAAATTACAAAAGGCTGCTATTTACTACAATTATTAAAATCAAATTGTAGGGCATACAGTAAGTCCATACAAATGAATGCAATACTGCTTCTCTATTTATACCACCAATGCATTCAAATACATGAAGACATCGGGGTCCATTTTGGCTCAATTCTCAATGCCGGCGCACAGAAAGAATATATGAAAGTTAATTGTACATCGCTGAGCTTTGTAGATAAATAGGTCTGCATGATATACTTAGTGTCTCTCCCTGTCAGAAACCATTGCTTCACTTTAGTATCTCAATTTACCATGTGTCTCTCACGGGCTGCTTGAGAGGTTCATAGCTGTGCCTCGTCTCTGCTCTGCAAAATTCTTCTCAGCAACTTGATTAAAAAGAAATCTTGGAAATGCACAAACTTTCATTGCTACCGTTTCTATGGAACCGTCTCTTTTCACAGGTTCTTGAGGCTGGGCTTCCTACTGGCAGAAGACAAGTTGTGCAGCAAATGCAGAGCTAGAATACTGAGTACACTGCTTGTGTAGAATACACAGCCTGTGCATCCGGTCACTGTAAGGATACCCACTAAAGTGCTTCTCTTTCAGAAACAAATACGACCAAAAGCTGCACCACGAGCAAGCTTCCATCGACTGGTAATCGGGGAGATGATTGTGCACTGTTCAGTGTGTCATCACCCAGCTTCTCCTCGGTACCACTTTGGAGATCCATATTGCCCTCTGGGGACATTGGCTTTGATTCTCCACCACAGCACTGCTCTTACAGAGACTGCTAGTACCCAGCATTAGGGGATGGGAAAGGAGGCTGAGCTGTCAGACGTCTGAATCTAGGAGACAGGAACTCCTACAGGATTTAGAAACGGCAGGACTCTGGAATACTTCACCGTGCCACAGAGCCCTATTCAAATCTACGCACTGTGGGTGGATTCAATTAAAAAAATATGACAAAGCTTCATTTCTTTCTTTTTTTTTCTTTTCGATTGCACTATTCAATCAAACTATGTGATGTAACTTCAGTGTATGAAATAGAAAGTATGTTTTGAATCCTTCCGAATTCAGAGCGTTACTGTACTTTCCTCAGATCAGACTTGGAGTCTGCAAACGGTAGCAATGCAGCGTGGTTTGGAGCAGCGTGATTGTTCCGGTCATTCTTTCAAATTGAGATTCAGTAACATGAACAGTCACTCGGGTGCATTGAATTTAAAAAGAGGAATCTCACTCTGCCATGACTGAGACAAGCACTGTGCCTGTGAATGATAGAGGTTTGCTTCATGTGTCAGCCGCTGGACTGATCTGAGCCCATCCTTCGATCATGCTGGGATCACCACTCGGTGGAGCACCTCTCTTTAACCACTGCATTCAGAGGGACAATGATGAAAGAGTGTTTCAGTACAAGCGGTGGATCTCGTTGCAGGCGTGTTTGTGTGAGGGATGGGTTATAGTAATTGTCGATGTCTTGTGACTGTAGTTTTATTGTTTTTTTTTCCAGATTAAGTTAATTAGATTAAAGTCTCTGGTGATCTGCACTTATCAAAACTACTTAAATGGAAGAAAATTATGTTTGTACTAGTATTAAAATAAACATCATAATCAAGGGTCCTGGGGGAGTTAAGATTAGATTAATGTACTGCTGGTGTGTGCGGTGACAAGCTCCCTCTGTTGATGAATGGTTGTGATGAGTTGCGTACTGTATAGCTGCGTATTGAATACCAAGTTTATTTTACGTATGTGATAAAATGGAGTCCAATTTCACCATGGATTCCAACCTATGCCAGAATCCAGCAGTTGTTCTTTTCACACAGTATCTATGCACCCTGTTCCATCATGACAACACACTGTCAATGCACACAGTATCTATGCACCCGGTTCCATCATGACAACACACTGTCAATGCACACAGTATCTATGCACCCTGTTCCATCATGACAACACACTGTCAATGCACACAGTATCTATGCACCCTGTTCCATCGTGACAACACACTGTCAATGCACACAGTATCTATGCACCCTGTTCCATCATGACAACACACTGTCAATGCACACAGTATCTATGCACCCGGTTCCATCATGACAACACACTGTCAATGCACACAGTATCTATGCACCCTGTTCCATCGTGACAACACACTGTCAATGCACACAGTATCTATGCACCCTGTTCCATCATCACAACACACTGTCAATGCACACAGTATCTATGCACCCTGTTCCATCATGACAACACACTGTCAATGCACACAGTATCTATGCACCCTGTTCCATCATGACAACACACTGTCAATGCACACAGTATCTATGCACCCTGTTCCATCATGACAACACACTGTCAATGCACACAGTATCTATGCACCCGGTTCCATCATGACAACACACTGTCAATGCACACAGTATCTATGCACCCTGTTCCATCGTGACAACACACTGTCAATGCACACAGTATCTATGCACCCGGTTCCATCATACTCTGTGTGCTGTTTCGCTTCTCATGTAAAAGTGCTAACTGATGCCATTAAAATAGTGCACAATGGACCTGACATTGTTTGGCCTTTTCAGTATAATAGCCATGTTAAGGGATGTGAGAACTCCATGACAACACCCTCGTCTGATGAGATGCATCATTATCATTACAAACAGTCTTATAGGGGTAGCTCCAGATCGTGACACTTTGCTTAGCTTTGAATGCTTTCAGAAACAGAGCCTTTCTTGATGGTAATTAAGTGTATGCCAGGTTGTTTTGCCATCAAGTTAATGAGGTCTTGAATAACATTAGGAGCTCCCTATTCAATACAAAAATGACATGAATGTTAATGCGTTAATTATAATAATATCTATCTGCTCCTTAACAGCCTGTTTTTCTGACAGGTCTGCCTTTTAAATCCGAAGTGGCTGTTTCCAAGATGCATGGAAATCAAAGAAATTCAGCATTGTTTGTTTATTTTCGGATGTTGAAAAAACTCAGAATAACGATTTTTTTCGTTCTGATTTTAAACACAGTCTACAGACCGCCCTCCTTTATTTCAGTTTCCGATGCTTTCGAAAAACAGCTAAATATTAAAACCAATGAATTAGCGATGGGTCCTTGTACACTTGTAGAATTTAGTGTCAGCCTGGCCTAACCACGAATTACCTTCATGTCGTGAAATACCGAGGGAGCACTATAATCATATATTATAAATAATAATTGACTTGCATCATCTATTAAGAGAACAGTAAGAAAGCTTGGAGGTTCAGGTGATTGTAAAGTTCACAAGCTTCAATCTTTCAGTCCAAGGCACCTCTAAAGCTCCAGTTTTATTCTTCACTGTACTTCATCTTTTTAGACATCATTTGCACAGGTCTGGCCCACCAATTCAGGAATGCACAACAGTGCACCTTTTTTTAAATGAGCAAACCTCTTAGCTGCGTACATCGCAGGTCACGTCTCTCTCCTTCTGCCATCAGATGTTCTCTGAATCTCATTGTTGTGTCCCTGGATCTGCACAGGTGGTGTGGAGGAATTCATCGAGAGAAAGGGCACAGAGCCCCTGAAGAAGAACAGACCTCTCCTGGGCTTCCTGCTGCTCATCAGCTCAAAGTTTCTTTATGATATGATCTCCTATCAGCAGGATCAAATCCTTTTTAAATTGCTTTTTTCACACTTGTGTGGTTAAAACCGTTTTCACGTTGCTTAGAAGGTTTCCTCTTCTGGGCTGTACACATTAATAGGAAACATCAAGAAAACAGATAGCACTGAAGAAAACACTTCTAACCCTGTCAACGACTGCTTAGCACACTCCCCACGAGTCGCACTGGATTAGCATTACCCAGTTTAATTTTTTGTTTTTAATAAGATGCATTTTTTGCAATGATATTGACCATATAAATCCTGGTCCAGGCCTTGGTACTCTCCCGCCTAGACTACTGCAACTCCCTCCTGGCTGGCCTCCCTGCGTCCGCCACCCGTCCGCTCCAGCTCATCCAGAACTCCGCTGCCTGCCTGGTTTTCTCTCTGCCTCACTTCTCCCACGCAACTCCACTACTCCGCTCACTCCACTGGCTCCCGATCACCGCTCGAATCCAGTTCAAGACTCTTGTACTAGCCTACAGATGCCTTGACCCCAGAGCCCACTCCTTCTCCACCCTCGCTCCGCAGTGGTGGAATGACCTACCTACAGATGTCAGGACCGCCCTGTCTCTGACCACATTCCGGCGCCTCCTTAAGACTCACCTCTTCAGACAGCACCTGTAGAACTCCTCTGTTTTTCCCCTGGGACACTATAACCCTGCCTTAAATGCGCTTTATTTGCTCTTATCTGCCCCCTATTTTACTGCATTTAATCCTGTACTTCAGAGTACTGCAATCTGCCAAGTGTTTAATCTGTAGTATTTTGTAGTTAATCATATCCTGATGTAACTATCACTGTTATCTGCTGTATTATTGAATTGTATGTTGTCACACTTGTACTTGCTTGAACCACAGTCATTGTATTTATCTTGCTCTTATTGTATTATTACTTGTACTGTAACACTTGAAATGTATTTGCTTACGATTGTAAGTCACCCTGGATAAGGGCGTCTGCTAAGAAATAAATAATAATAATAATAATAATAAATCAATAAGATATATGGTCTAACTAACAGGAAACTGCCACTTAGGCAGGTTAACTTATTGTTAGAACGCTGAATCTTCAGCTGCATTTCATTAAATATACAATGTGATTGCAACAACCAGACTGATTAGCAACCTAAAGAAACAATGATCTAGAACATCCTGTGATGTAAGGTACATGCCCAAACCTGAGTGTGTTTAAAGTCATGCAGGTCTGGCGTGATTTTTATGAGTGGAATCATTTCTGTGATTCAATCAATACAGGAAGGATTAATAACCTGTTGTTATTTGTATGTAACTTGTCTAAGTGGATTCAATGCAGCGCTCCTTTAATGGGAATGAATGGCTCTAGCAATTCCATACCTTGGACCAGCGTCTCTCTTCAAATGGAGGAGAGGCTGGGATGAGGCAAGCTCTTCCATTCACGCTTGTAAATATCAGCTGACGCCCAGATCGGTTTTAAGTGTGTTTGCACGGCAGTTTTTAATCGATGCTTAAAATGTTAAATTAGCCTAGAATCAATTAGTGTTACCAGCTAATCAAAACAATTATTTTTGTGGTTTAGTTTGTGTTAATTGACCTCTGGAACGTACAGATGGGTTCTACACACATTCTTGCATCTGTGTGGCTGCATCCTGACTTGCTATGTTAAGGCCAGACAGATTATGCAGTTTTTTTTTTTTTTTATAAAAAGATCCAGTCACATTGGAAATTCTAATCGATGCTTATTTAATAATTTCATATTTGTAATACACACAGAAGGGCAGACGGGCAGAGAGTTGAAATTCAACTCCTTTGGAATATTCAATGTGTGAGCACATACACACATCAAAGACATTTTCCACCCCCCTTTTTAAGATTTAATGAATTACTTTTGAACAGACTTGGATTTAGTAAAAAGTAAAGAAACCTGTTACTTGTTTGTTGAATGGTGCTTCCTTATCCAAGAGGGAACACAAATCCACTTTATGAGGAACAGCGGCTTGAAACCTGGTACCGGGAGACCTAGTTTAAGGCAGCTTTGCTGTGTCTCTCCTAGTGTGCCGTGCAGTGTCCTGAAACCTCGTCTCCTGAAACAGCGGCTTTGTGTTAATAGGCACCTGGCCCTGCACTTTATTGACAGTGTTATGGTGGGTATTTTCATTGTTTAGTCCAGCCTCTTCATGAGGTTTATTATTATTATTATTATTATTATTATTATTATTATTATTATTATTACTAAGCAGTCAAGGAAAAGTGATCTGCAACATGCAGATTAAACTGTTTCTTTCTATTTCCTTGAGAGTATTGTCTAATTTAATGTTCCTGATGGTTGCACTTAATGAGCAATGCTGGGATTTATCTCGGCTTCATTCTCTCAGTGGGATATTGCTGAAATAAGGATTTCCAGCACATTAAGGCATGGGAGCTCTATTTTAATTCTTGTTGTGCAATGCTAGCCGACTATTCAATGGGCAGGCATGTCTTCATCGCTGGAATGAAACCCAAACAGCTCTTGTTATAAAATGTAAAACAAAAAAAAAACCCAGACAAATACACCGCCCTCCCCTATTCACAAACACATTCGAAAAATCCTTTACTCAGACAAATACACCCCCTCCCCACCGCACACACACATTCGAAAAATCCTTTACTCAGACAAATACACCCCCTCCCCTCCATAGACACACATTCGAAAAATCCTTTACTCGGACAAATACACCCCCTCCCCTCCATAGACACACATTCGAAAAGTCCTTTACTCAGACAAATACACCCCCTCCCCTCCATAGACACACATTGGAAAAGTCCTTTACTCAAATACACCCCCTCCCCTCCATAGACACACATTGGAAAAGTCCTTTACTCAGACAAATACACCCCCTCCCCTCCATAGACACACATTCGAAAAGTCCTTTACTCAAATACACCCCCTCCCCTCCATAGACACACATTCGAAAAATCCTTTACTCAAATACACCCCCTCCCCTCCATAGACACACATTCGAAAAGTCCTTTACTCAAATACACCCCCTCCCCTCCATAGACACACATTCGAAAAGTCCTTTACTCAAATACACCCCCTCCCCTCCATAGACACACATTCGAAAAGTCCTTTACTCAAATACACCCCCTCCCCTCCATAGACACACATTCGAAAAGTCCTTTACTCAGACAAATACACCCCCCTCCCCTCCATAGACACACATTCGAAAAGTCCTTTACTCATAGACAGCATTTTATGTGAAGCAGCTCTTGCTTGGTGTATAGCTGCACTGTAAGATACACACACTGCTCTCCCACCAGCCTAGCTAGCAGATGCTGTTTATTTTTCCATACCATTTTCGGGGTGTCACATTTAGCTCGTGCAGTATGTACGTGCCGTAGATGTAGGTCACTCTTTCTCATGATACTGGCAGCTCTTATTTTCACAGTCATGGCGGGGGATGTGTGGTACTAACATGCTTGTTTATTTAGATGTAGATAAGCGCCCTTCGGAGGTCACTTCATCCTGCACTATCACTGAATCATTGGGGAATCCTAACAGCACTAGCTTAGCACGGATGGAGTGCTTAAGACGTTCATGCAGGTGTATAGAACCAAACTCTGCATGGCGTGATTCAGTGCCTCCACTGTAATAGAAGTGTTTTGCGGAATGAAACAGACCTGCTGTACCGTCTGCAGCTCAAGAGGCCACAGGTCAGTTCTTGTATGTGATGTATCAATCTGATTCCCCTCAATACATCGAAACGGACAGATGCAAATCTGTTTCTGACACAGGAGGGGTCATCGGTCGTAACTATCCGGTGACGGATTACTGTGGAAAAAGACACAGGACCCTGTTACAGGAAAGGTCAAAGGCTTTTTCTAGCTGCATTCTCTGGGGGGGAATAGAATTATCCTTTATTCGGCATGGATCGTCAATCTGTGATGCATCGCTTTGACTGGAATAGAGAGGATTGTAAAATGTGTGTCGGGCTGTAAATGGATTTAAGAAGACCGCAAGCAGGACAACTGAAGGAGAATTCATATTGTATTTTGGTAAAATGAATGATGGTGACCAGGTTTAACCTACTTATTATTTTGTTTTGTAGCATTGCAATGCAGATGCATAGATCTGCATCTTGCAGGTGCAGAAGTTGATCTTGACGTTTAAAACTCAGTGTGGGTGGATGCCCTTCACAGAATGGGACGAGTTGTTTGGAAAAATGAAAAAAAGTCTGTTTGTTTGAATTTGTCCAATGTCTGTTAAAACCCTGTCCACTAACTCCTGTCTTAAACCCATCTTGTTTTCATAGATGAACACTATTGGTAACTGTGTTAATGTTTTTTGACTTCATATTTAGGCTGCCCAGGGGCTCACAGTGCTTATTTCCCTCAGTCCTGGGCACAGTATTATTAGACTGGGTTTGGTATAACTGGTTGTTGTGTTATCCACACTAGTGAAAGTGCATTGTGTTTATCTACAATGGCATGGCCACGGTCATACTTCTGAACAGGCTGTACCTTTATAATAGTATCCTTAGTTGTCTCAGTTTACATTTTAATTCTGACTCTAATGGCCCGTTGGGATTCGGGGTCCTCTAGGCTTGCTGTTGGGTGTTTGCTTGGAGCAGGAGAGTGCAGGAGAGTGCAGTTTGTGGGACTCTGTTAGGCAATATGGTGACTCAGCTGTGACCAACCCTGTAGCGAGATCATGTGTGATACTAAATGTGGTGTACTGATTTCTAGAAATGCTCATGGTATGGAACGTAAGCATGTATATCTCATAAACGCAAACCTATCCTACTGCTGCTGTAGCGAGATCATGTGTGATACTAAATGTGGTGTACTGATTTCTAGAAATGCTCATGGTATGGAACGTAAGCATGTATATCTCATAAACGCAAACCTATCCTGCTGCTGCTGCCGTTCTTTCTATTGGAGCGTTTTTAGTAAGCATAAATATTTTTTTTTTAACTGTGGCCTTCTCCAAAGGAAGTGACAGATGTGTGCTGTTGTATCATTGTCCTATTATTTTCTGCAGCAAGGCCATGTTGTAAACGACTGCATGGTTTTCAGTTAGATATTAAAGGCTGCTGTTCTTTAGTCCCTTAGGCTGTCAGGGAACTCGAAGGCTGGAGATCACTTTGACAGCCTGTCATGATCACGTTTGTCTCTCCTAACTGGCAGCTCTTGTCAGGTACCCTGTGGTTGTTTTCCAGGACCTTCTATAAGCAGCTCCAAACAAATGGCTTGCAGGCAAGCATCCATGATTTCGGATTATATAGGTGGAGGCTTGATCCTTTGAATCCCTTTAGTCCTGACTTTTATACCATACAATGTTACAAATCTCCTAAAGCCCTAGCTTTGTATTCAGAAGGTCGGGAGTACAGTCCCCAGTTGTCCCCAGTTTCCAATCCGTGTTCTCTTTTCTTTCCTTGTCTTGCAGCTGTGGACTGCAGAGGAGCCTCGGACACCCAGCAGAGGTTCTCGTCGCCTACCTACCTGCCCGTCACCTCCCAGATCCAGAACTCGGAGTCTTCCTTCTTCTTGAAGGAGGCCGGCCAGGAGCTCATGAGGAACTCCAGCCTGCAGTCCCGCACCGAGCCCTTCTTCATCCACCTGGCCGACGGTGTCCCAGTGCTCAACTCCAGCTACGCCAACCTGTCTGTGGAGTGCCCCATCCCCCTGGAACTGCTGCAGGCCACCCCCCGACTCGTAAGAGACACCAGCCAGCTGACCTTGAACTGGAAAATCAGGGCGCACATCGTCAACGAGAAGGTGCTGTTCAGTAGGCCCCGAGTCAAGACCTTGTTCTACTTGGCTGGGAAGAGCTGGGGGGATTCTGCCCCCCCGGAGAGGCTGCCCTGCGTTAAAGTGTTTGCCTTTCAGGAGACCGAGGAAGTCATAGCAGGCTGCAGGCTGGCGGGTGATCTAGGGATCTGCGTGGCTGAACTGGAACTCTTGTCCAGCTGGTTCGGCCCTCCCTCGGTGGTCCCAGGACGGAAGAAAGCAGCGGAGCAGCTGGAGGGCACCAGCGTGGAGCTCTATTACACCGTGCAGCCCCTGGATAGGAGCGGAGACTGCAGCGCCGAGGACCCCAGGAAGGGCAATGCCATTCGTCCAGGGCAGGCAGAGGCCACGCCATCCATGCAGAGGATTGGTTCGGTCTACCTTTACCATGCTCAGGAAAGCCCCAGGTTCACAGAGCTCAGGCTGGATAGTAACGTCATGATTCAGGTGCCGCCCAGTCCAGTAAAACAGGGGGATATCATCTCCTTTCGGATAGGGACAGAGAGCAGCGCGGGTGTGGAGCAGTTCACGTTAAGGTGAGTGAACTTTGTTCATTAAGGTGATGTTTAAAGTACAATTACAGAGTCTTCTATCCTCCTGTTGTGCTATAGTGGGAATTGAGTTTTTAAATGTTTTACCAATGCCAAACAGATAGTTTGCCAGGCATACATTCTCACAGAAGGAAAAAACATTCAGATACAGGGGGGCAGGGAGTCATTTTAACGCTGAGGTATGTAACCAGGAACACGATACATTGCTGTAGAAGGACTTTGTTGGGCTGTTCTCAATACTGGCTGACCTTGAGAGTGTTCCCCTCTTTCTGAGGGCTGTCATCCCTGCAACCTAATGAGAATGAAATGCAGCACCGAATTAATGAAGAATAAAAAAAACACCTCTGCGAGTTGACGCTATTCCAGCTTTAATTACCCTGTAACTCCCACCTCAGCTTCTGTGGATTTTAAGAGAAATGGAGCCTCAGGTACCAGCTGTCACCTGAGTCCTCAGCTACCCCTTTAATTAGACAGAGCCCTGTCTCCCGTATCTCAGAGGATCTGCCCCAAGCTTCAGGTGTAGAGTTAGGCCTCCGCTGGGAACGGCAGCTCTCAAACCAAGCATCTCCTGCCTGCCTGGCATAAAACTGCAGCACTAATGATTTATGGAGCTGGGTGGATTCTTCAGTGGGATTATGTGACACCAAGTCCTCTGCAGATTTGTGGCGTGATGCTAGTCTTCCGAGCTCATTGATCTAAACTGCGGCGTGATGTCAATCAGGGCCCGGTTTGTCAAGCCTCTTGAATAACCGGATAATGCAGTGGTTGTTTGTTGGGCAAACAGACAAAAGAAGTGCTGTGTTTGCTTTTTCGAAAGAGCGGGATCATTTTCTTATCCCCTGTAAATCCCTTTAATCCGTGTGCACACATCGTCACTTACCTCGGTCGCTGGGAGATGTTGGTTTAGGGACACGGAAGCTCAGATTTTCCCCATGGTCAGTCCAGTGCCTGCAGGGGCAAGTAAGGAAAAGCCAACGGTGACTCGCTTAGAAGCTGCAACTGAGAACAAGTGCTCAGGGGAATTCTATTCTCTGGGGCTGATCTTGAGATTCTAGAGAGCGCTGAAGCCTGCTTGGGTGAGAATCCCATATGCTCAGTTCCTCCTGGCATCCATTATCCACATCGGTAACACTTTATATTAAAGTGCTGCTTATTCATGTTTTATAAATATATAATAGATGCTTAATAACTATGGGTTTGACTGAGAAGAGGCGTACATATTGTCCTTTGATTGCAGACATCTTTGGAAACACGCTGTAGTTGCACAATGGGCTGCCCGCTTTGATCTTCTCTTATTGTTGTCCTGTCATTTTGTCTGCCTCAACCCAGACTGATTAATATACTGATACCACTGGAGCTGCTCTCTTTCTTTCCTTCCGTTCCCCTACACACACTGGACACAAAGCCAGGGACACAAACAACCTGAGAAATGGATCCTGGAAGTGAATCTAGTATGCTCCTTTAGGAGCTGTTTTTACCCCAGCATTCCAGAGTGTGTCCTGTTCTTTGTGGAGTGAGCACTAGGGAGTGCAGTTCTGTGTCAGGAAGAACACGCATGCACAGTACTCCCATGTTTGGTTGTAAAACTCAAAGCAGGACTCTGCCTATAAACTGTACACTATGAATTTCACTCATACTACGGGCTTCAAACCCAGTTATTCTGTGGTGAAAGTCTAAGCGTGTGTGGTGTTGTTGTACACTCTGTTAAAACTGCAGGTGCTTTGCTTTCACCCCTTGTTCTTTTTAATGTTAACTAGCTTTTTAAAGTTGAACAGTAACTAGCTTTTTAAGGTTAAACAGTAACTAGCTTCGAGTGTTATTTGAAATTTAGTCAAAACGGTTGTCATTGCAGTTTCTTTAGTATTTCTAAAGTTGCCGCTATTAAGTGTTTTCTGGATGAAATATCTGTGCTGTAGGCTGCATTAGTTTAGTTCAATTTGCATTTATCTTGGAAGGGTAGACTCTTGGCACAGTCCCTATCCCAGAAACATTGACACGAGAAGAGCTATCTGGACCAGTAATGAGAGAGCAATGCAGACTCTGCCTTTGATAAAAGCTCTGCTAACACCGTTTACAGACATTATCAACACTAAAAGCACTGCTGCCGGGTTTCAGTGTCATCACAGGGAATCACCTTGCATGAATAAACTGCTGTCTGAAAGTCACTTCTGTGTTGTTCACAAAATGACTGCCGGTTGAGTTGGCAGCTGAGCTGAGATGGAACTTAATTTGTCTTTGGTTTGCATCGATTCAGCAACCCATCAGCGTGATAGTGGGGACAGGGAGACACCTTCTGCGCCAAGCACAGCAACACTGGCCTTATTAAGAATCGTGGGGCACTTTGCTAAGCTTCTGCACCAGTTCAAAGTGTGCGCCACTGCTGGCAATTTCTTTGTCATTTTAGTGCCATTTTAATAGAGTTTAGTGGGTTTTGTCCATGTGCTGCATTCATTGTAGCTTTCTCTGTTTCAATGCAGGACTGTGCTTTGGGAGCTGTTTAAAGGCTGTTCACTATCCTTGGAGTTATGTCATTTACTTAGCCATGTTTGATGTGTCATTCAAGCATGTAAAGGTCTGCAATTTACTTTACTAGATTTACTTTTCTAACTGATTATTTTGAGGAAATTGTGGATTAAAATAAATATCAAGAAATCAAAATAACTTTTTAAGCCTATATTTATTAAGGATAACAAAATGAATAAGTCCTGGTGTCCTTCTCATATCTAGATTACATGAAATAAGCTTAAAAAAACAAAAACTCATTCCATGACTGCCCCTGGCACGCAGAGTCTAGCATACAGCTTCAAACGGTATAATGAAATGGGTACTGTGCATCCTCTTTGTATTGCTGCAATGCTTATGAGCTTAATAGATTAATATGCTTTCATTCCATGGTGTCACAGTTTGTTGTGTGATAATTGCAAACTGCAATACGGCAGAAAGGCATTGACTGATATGATGGAACGTCTTGCTTCATTGGGCTTTTCCCACATTGCCTTTTCTCAATACCTTTTTCAATGAACTCGTCTGTATTCCCAATCTGCGGGTGCACTGAAATGAAATATTATTATTTGTATTGAGAGTATTATTACGCAGAGCCCTATACACTTATCCATAATGCAGCATTGTTTATGTGTTTTCCACGTAGATTAGATGTGTCGCTTAGTAGCTTTGAGGAAGTATTGAATCCCTTGAGATTTGAAGGCTTATGAATCTAAATTGAGAAATGTTTTTTTTTTTTTTTTACATGCAGATGTAAAAGTAAAGGTAATTGTTTTTTGGTGATAACTTGGCATAAAACCAAAAAGCACGAGCAGTATTGTTTAAGTATTTGCTTAAGCCTTCAAGCACCTGTCCTCAGTACTCGCTTGGATTCATTGTAACCTCTTGTGGGAGGGAGATGCAGGACTCATCAGAATCTACTGTAGCAAGACGATCCCATTGCCGTTCAACATAGAGAAAGCACCATTCCATACCATAGCGGTGAGTTGAATCAAGAAATACAGAGCCATCGCAGCCACCAAGCGTGTGAGGGTCAAGGCTGGCT
Organism: Acipenser ruthenus; assembly: GCF_902713425.1. Taxonomy (NCBI): domain Eukaryota; kingdom Metazoa; phylum Chordata; class Actinopteri; order Acipenseriformes; family Acipenseridae; genus Acipenser; species Acipenser ruthenus. The sequence continues at coordinate 1,658,788 of NC_081209.1, forward strand.
AGCGGCAGGGACACCAGAGGCTGGAGTCGGGAGATGCGGTTAAGAGCTTCGCTGCACACATTTATTTAACAAAAAACAAACAAAAAGACGAGAGAAAGGAACACTAGTTGAAGAACACAAGCACCTGCTACTCTTGAATCCCTAAAGTGTCTCCCAGCTCCTCATATTATGTGGTCAGGCTAAATTGGCGATTAATTACCCAATTTAGCCTGAACACATTCTCACACAATTTTAAGTTTCCTTCTGTCAGGTGAGACTAACCAGTCCAGCCATTATTGTCACATGGCTGGCTATTGGAGAAACACCTGCCGAAACACAAGTAAACATATTATTTACAACTGCACCACACAAATGCATACAGCTGTACATGTGCCACAAGATAAAAAGTACTGCCTTTTAACTCACAGCCTGCTTGAAGCCAGTAATACATTGCCAAGCTTTCTTGTCCTCTGTGAACTGCTTGGATATTGTCGCTGTATTGGAGAGGTATGTGCTTTGCTCTGTCTTCATGGTTTAGGGAGAAGCTTTGATAATTGTTGAAACCGCTGCTTAAAAGATCCCTGGGGTGAGTTTACCCAGGCTTGCTTTTGTATGCCTTGTCAATAAACAGGTTGACAGTACACAAGCACGGCAGCGTGGGTTTGCTGTGTCCTGCTTGATTACAGTATAGAGTGTGCTGTGCAAACGGACACAACTGCAGTGGGAAGCATATCAAGAACAGACCAGGAAATGCACGCTGTCACTTCTCTGGGCTTGGAGGGTGCAGTTGATTGTTCTCTGCGGGTGTCAGCAGAGATGCAGACCGCTACTCGCTTGGAGCGAGGTCTTTCTCATTTAGATGCGGTCTCTCTGCTGCAGGGGCGAATCGTGCAGAAAAAGACTCCGATCGTTGCGTAGCAGGTTGTGCCATTCCAGGGCTTGCTATGAGAGTACCAGAGGTCAGCTGTGCTTACAAGGAATGGCTGGTACACCATGGAAAACGCATTGTGGATGGGGGCTTAGAGGCCCTGCAGTGAGGAGTACAGACCCTGGGGTGTATCCAATTGGTCTTAACAGCGAATTGCAATCACTGTGCAAGGCAGTTCCTCCTAGTGTATTTCTTTATTTAACCACATTTTTTAATCGATTTTTAAATGGTGGTGGTATTAAGATCCTAAGATCTTCCACGGTTAAGATCAATAGATTAGTGTAATGAACCCCTGCCCCCCCCAGGTGACACGGTGGCTGTGCATTGGGGCCTCCCCTGCTGAGTTAATTCCTTGGAAAGTTGCCATCCGAACTGACCTGCTGTTCCTTTTAGTTTTTGACCTGTGAGCCTTTTGACACTTTTCCCCCTCCCAACAGTTCCGCTATTGACACAGCCTCCTTCACACAAGCAGGAGACTCTTTATTATCCACTCCACGGATGAGCGAGCTGTCTCGTTAGCGCGTGTGGCTTGGCTCTTTCAGATGTTTTATTTGGTCGGGGTCCAGCGTTATGAATATTCATTGTGACACTCTGCTGTGTGAAGAAGAAGAAGAAGAAGAAGAAGAAGAAGAAGAATCAAACATGCTCTTTTGGAGAGTGGAAGAGAGCAGCAGAATGGAAATGTGTGGTGTGATTTGTGAAACACAGGCACTAGCTCTACTGTTGAAGCCCTGGGATGATCCTTATGTCTGCGTTTCTTTTCCCCCCCCGACTCCCCTCCGGCACTTCTGAAAGTGTGTATTCCACCTGCTTATTTTAGAATAACCATTCAAATAAACCTTATATCTGTTATATGCCAGTACCATACTTAAAATACTGTTTGCAGGCTCCCAAAATCGAGGTTCTCTGCAGTTTTATCACACAAAAGAGATAATTTACACATGCACTGCACTGATTCAGCTGCACTCCCAAAGTATGTATTTGTACTAAGGATCTGTCATCTGTCATACAGTAATTTGCACATTTCTAAAGTATTTCTCTATCTAAACAATTATGCAGACATTACTCTTAGAAAAACAGCATTGGGATGCCATTATAATCCCAGTTTATTACCCACTCTCAGGGTCACACAATTTGTCATCTCAAAAAGAGATGCCATTATCCAAAGTTTTACCAGCAATGGGAAGGCAATGGATATGGATCCCATGTTCAGTATTCCTGAGACAGTAGCAGACCGATAGTGTGTATTAATCTAAAACAAACTTGAGCCATGTGCACCATTCTACCGACAGAGCACACCATTATAGCTGCCGCTAGTATAGAACCATTGCATTGCAGTTGATGGCAATTTGGTAAGGATGGTGCAATCTGACAATAATAAAAACCTCTTAGCCCAATGCTGTCATCACAGTAGTAAAGATGATATTGTGGTGTTTAGCTATTGAAGGGGAAGCCAGTGTATTTCCAGTTCAAACTTGAAGTGGGCTGACATACCAGTGACAACAGTTCTGTCAGGGGGAGTGCTTAGTAAAGCTCTCCATTCCCCACCACCTTGCTGGAGGATTTCCACACCTAATTCATTCTTCTGCACTTTTTTTTTTTATATCACTTCCCTTAAACCTTGCAACCTCCCGTTTTAATATCTGGTTACTGCCGAGCCCTGCACATGCACCTTGCACAAGTTTTCACATTCCAGTCCCAGTTACCTGCTCAAAGTAATTAACGTGTGCATACTGTACTACACCATGCTAATCAGCTAATTAAGTGAGACAGGGTTTAATTGCATATAATTAACACTGCCTCTGAGCTAGGTGCTGAATATTCGCAGAGACGCTGCAATCACATTCAGTAAGTGCGTTGCAGATAAACTGGTGCAGTAATTAGCTGACACACTTCATGTTTAGCACGTTGGTAAAGTTTTGACACTTTAAAAGGAGTGGAACAGCTGTTGTGTTGGACCTTCGAATCTCTCCACTAGTTCAGTTGCCTCTGGCAGTGATATTACTGTTGAAATCGTCACACATCTGCAGAATGGAAACTATCACTGTGCTTGTTTATGGTATTTAGAGTTATTCCTGTTTGCGTGCCACCTCTAAAACATACTTTAACAAAGAAGCAGCTTGCTTTCAAACAGAAATTATACAGCTGAAATACGGGGGTGAAAATGTGAACGAGACTTAAGTACAGTAGGCAATTAGGAAAATGGCGCTTTAGAAACCTTTTAAGAAACGGTGTAATTAATTCTGAACACGTCCTCCTCATTGTATGTGAAACAATAAAGCGGTGTGCTCTTTTAATATCATGTTTATGTTTACAGTATTATCCATGGAAATGCCCTGGCAGAAAAACGTATATAATACTGTGTGAATTAAAACTAGACACGCGCACACACACACACACACGCCCGTAGCCCCATATCTTCAGACAGGATGCTCACTAAATGATGACAATTGCATTTGCTTGACACCTTTGAAGGTGGGATTGTTGATAACAGCAGCCAGAGCCGTGACATTTACAGTAAAAGGATGGCTGACTGAAAGAAGCTCAGAGGCAGGGCATTCTCCAAACACGGGGGTGACGGCCACAGTATGTTTTGTGTCAGTCATGAAGATGGCTGATGCTCTGTTGCAGCACACGTTATTCCTGAAACATCGGCAGCGAGACAGCTAAAACCTGAGAGCTGTCATTTCCTCCGGGATTAACATCTCTAATCCAGCTCCCCTCGCAGGACAGAACTACCCAGGAAATGAAGAAATGTGCCGGGGAGGACAGGACAGTGGAGATAGCGTGGATGAGGGATGGGTTTGCAAAGCCTCCCTTTCAGGGGATGCTGTTGCTGCTGATGCTCCGGAAATGGCTACTTTGAAGACATCAATCAGTACCTGCTGTTTGACTCTAGGGGCGTTCTTCTCTTATTGATTTGTAGGGAGCATTGTTCCCTTACTGAGCAGATATTATGTAGAGATAACACCTCTCTAGCTTTTCACCTCGGTGCACCTTATTGGAGTTTAGATAAGCAAAGGGGATTCATGATCATTTTCGCCTTGAAGACAGGCAAAACATTGAAAGACACTTTTTCTACTTAAAAGAAAGTGTATTTTTCTCATGTCCTTGAAGAAAGCTCATGTGGAATTGTGTTATTAACTCTTGATATAATGCTAATGCCATGACTGATGCTCTATCAGTGTTCTATCGGTACACATTCTTCTGCTTCTAGTAAGATCCCTTTTGAATCTGCTTCAGCTGTTTAAATTTCTGCATAAGCAGTCAAGGTCGGCGTGCCACTTCTGTGGGAGGGAGGATTTGGCTAAATAAGAGGGAGATTAGAGATAAGTCCCATTGACACGCTGCGAATGGCCTGCGAGTGCTTTTGAACAGCGATACATACCACATCAAGCAGGTTAAATATTTCAACTGAAAAAGAAGGAATCATTTCCCTTACAGTGGGGAAACTTGACAAGCTAGTTGTTGGTGTGAAGGGTGCTATGCTGTAAATCAAAAGAGTATTTAATTACAATGTTACTAAAAAAAAAAAAAAAGAATGTAGGGATTGGTCCTGACATTCACTACGGTGCTAAAAAATATTAATTTTTTTTGAAAAACCAAAGTGCACAGAGCCGTTTCATTTACCTGTTTATGATAGGCTAACATCAACCCCCGAATACCTAAATCAGTGTACTATAACACACTAGACAAAGATATTCTCCCCCAAAACATTACTTGTATTTTAATACTTGAAAAGTTGAATTCTACTACTAAGTGAAGAAAAAGGGCATGGTCTGGTAACTTTTAGTTTTCTTTGTGTGCAGGACTAACACCAGAGCTCCTGCTTGACATTGGAGCGTTTTCATTCCCTTCAGTGACTTGCTGTCACCACTTTTAATCACAGCGAGGGGGGGTGTGTGTGATTCACTTCACATGCAGCCTGCCCTCCCCTGAGACCATTTTTACCTGCACAATGGAATACAATTACAGATAAAACAAGAGGCTGCTACACACAATGCATTCACCCCTCATTGCTATTAAACAGGAGTGTTCTTTAGGTCACCTTGGAACGAGCGTGCTGTTAATAAAGTCGGCCTTCATTAAAGAAGTCTTTAGCTTGTTCTCATGCTGTGCTGGGCTGTGTTCTAGCATGCAGGTGCTGTAAACACACATGGGGTGTCTGTGGGTATCGTCACTGGATAACAATACATACTGCTTTCACTGAGATCACCAGTTTTACAATACAGAAGTATATATTTAGGGGTGCTTTTATAATGTACAGTCTGAATAATATTCTAGGATTTGTGTTTTCTGCTGTTTCTTTATTGTTGTGTTATTTATCATGCTGTCTACTCCACTGCTCTTCTGTTAGGTCTGGTTCTAAATGCTGCATTTCTGAAAGTGTTTGACAAATCACAACTATGAGTGTGCAGCGGTAATTTCCGCCCCCTCGGAAACTCCAGTCCTGCTGTACAAGTCATTTGTAAAGCTGAAGTCCAGCTTTTAACAGTCTGTTTAGAAGCAGCGTCCCCGTGGTTTAAAAGGAACGTCAATCAGTAAGCCTGGCAGGTGATCATTGGAGAGCAGAAATAGCAACACAGAGTATTGAGCAATGATAGAAATCACCTTGTCTTTGAATTGTGAGGTGTGACCCCCCCCCCCCCCCCCCCCCCCCAAAAAAAAAAGAATGCTCACTGTAAATTACATTTTTAGATGTCTAGTTAAACGTGTTCCAAATATAAAGCAGAATGTTTCTTCAGCATTAATTGTCACAGTGTATCTACAGAGGTCACAGCGTTAGCGGTCATACAGTAGGAGGTGTGCAGTATAAGGTTATCTCTGTTTTCCATGTACAGGATGATACATCCGTGTTTCACACGCTTGCAGTCTCATCCACGTTACTGTTGAAAACGTAATATTTCTTTTAATGGAGGACTTCTTGTGAAGTTCAAGCGTTTTGGAAATGAAAGTGAATACGACATCTCTTCTGTGGTGACGATGGTTTATAAAAGCTGAAGTTTGAATCTACTCAATAAGGACGCTCAGTTATTGCTGGAGTCTGATGTGTAACGGATTGGGTAGCAGCATCTGTATTACTTGGCATCACTTGAGGAGAAGGAGAAGGAGAAGAAGATATGACTAATCATTCTTAAGAGGGATGAAAGCCTAATGTATTTTTTATCTGATTGAGATGTAGCCAGTGATTGCAATGAATTATGCTTGAAATATTGCCAGTAGATACTTGAAATGTACTAATGGCATGCAAGCACTTTACAGAATATCAACTATTAAATGTCACCACTCTGCAAAATCCCATATATATATATAGTGCTGTATTATAGCATGTCCATCAATATTGTGTTGGAGTTTCTTTCATTTAATTGAAAACATTTAATGCAAGTGAAGGAGGCTGTGTGGTCCAGTGGTTAAAGAAAAGGGCTTGTAACCAGGAGGTCCCCGGTTCAAATCCCACCTCAGCCACTGACTCATTGTGTGACCCTGAGCAAGTCACTTAACCTCCTTGTGCTCCGTCTTTCGGGTGAGACGTAATTGTAAGTGACTCTGCAGCTGATGCATAGTTCACACACCCTAGTCTCTGTAAGTCGCCTTGGATAAAGGCGTCTGCTAAATAAACAAATAATAATAATTGACCCCCCTGTTATAACTGCACCACCTGCTGTTGTTGTTGATTTTGCTCTATAATTGAGCATTAATTTGTTTTGTTTCGTTATAAAACACAGTAATTGTTCTGTAGTTTCTGTGAAATGTTTATCCTCATTGTTAAACAGCAGTGTTCTCAGGCTGACCTTGAGAAATGTGTTATTCAGCAGCCCCGGGTTGCTATGAATTCTGTGTCTGATGATTCCTCTGGGGATTAGGAAAGAGAAAGGAATCCGGTCATTATGTATTTAAACACTGGAGGGACCATTTATTTGATCAATCAATCAATCAATCAATCAATCTTTATTTTATATAGCGCATTTCATAGTGGACCACCATCACAAAGCGCTTTACAAGATGCACCCAAAGGCTCTTCATTACCAGTCGACACCTGACTTTACATTTTATACTAGCGTAAAACATTTCAGGAATGGAAATACTGAAAAGACTTCAATTACTGTGGTCTTACTGCAAGTTTGGGTTTTTCTTCTTCTATGGTGTGACCTAATTAAGCCTACAGTAATACTTACTATGGCTAACAGCCTGCTCTGCAGTGGATGGGAGGGGGGTTTGGTGGGTGGATGGCTTGAACAACACATCTACCTTTAGGGCTTCATTCTAGCACTTTCTCTGGTTTGTTGCCTTGGGCAGAAAAAACCTTAAGGGCTGAATGATAATATGATCCACATTGGGGAAGGCTGCAGCACATCGCCAACCATCCCATACTAGAACTGCCTCCTAGCATTACACCAATGCATCGTTCTCATTGAACTGTCCCAAGCGAGAGTCTTAACCGCTCTACAAAAGGGTGGTTCCCCCTCGACTCTTGTATCCCATTCCCTCGTCTTGCTTGTAGCGCCCATAACAGCAGTGTTCTCAGGCTGACCTTGAGAAATGTGTTATTCAGCAGCCCCGGGTCGCTATGAATTCTGTGTCTGATGATTCCTCTGGGGATTAGGAAAGAGAAAGGAATCCGGTCATTATGTATTTAAACACTGGAGGGAATGCAAAACTGTGCCTTCCAGCCAGCCCACGCAATGATATCAACTCTCCCAATTGAAGTTAAAAGCAATAGTGTTGGCATCTTTTCTGACTGGTCTGACTGGAGGACGGATCACGGTTATCAAAGCAAATCACTCTAGCAGTGATGTGAAATGTTTCCCGTCATGTAGTGTCTGGAGATATAGCCCTACCAGTGCCTGTATTCCACACACTAGCCATGGCTTCTCCTTTGGATCTGCACACTCCAGCTAACAATAGTAACCCAATGCATGCATGCAGATCCAAGTTGCTTATTGTTAGTATTATATTTTCAATCGTTGGTGGTATGAAAAGACAAAATGCTGATGCTATTAAATAAAAGAAACGTGCCACTAATTGTATGTAGTGTATTATAAGCAGCTTCAGAGAAGCAAAACAATTCCATTTCATTTAGAAAGAGCAACGTCAGCACTAGCACCGGTATGTAGAATGTTAGTGTACTTTGTATTCACATGGTTATTTATTCATATTTAATTGAAGCTTCAGATCAAGACATCACTTTTACTTACTTCATATTCCATCAGGAAATGGCTTTACAGTAAATTGCTGCTTTAAATCTCAAGGGTCTGGTTATGGAAACAACTGTATCAGGAGTACCATTGTGCATTCTCAAGCCTGTCACATTAACTAATGCCACAAGAGCCCAGGGCACAGAATAGCAGTTGCCAAGGCAGCCCTGTGAAGGCCTCTTAAGCCTTGTCACTTGTGTACTCTTTAAAAATAAAAACAGAATAAGAACACAGCACTGTAACAATAAGGGAAAAGCCTTCAACTTGCTGGTGTACTGGAGGAAGCCGTGGTATTTTGATGGCTCTGTTGCTCTGTGTATACAAACTGATCTCTGCTGTAACTTTAAAAGTCACCTCCGTACTTCCATTCCAGGTCTTTGTTCCAACCGTGTTCTTAGTAAGTGGAACCAATTAAACCACTCTTAATCATTCAGTGCTACCCGTTAAACCTGGACTGGAGCTTAGGCAATTCTAAGTGCACTTGTCCCAAGGCTTGCACTGTCAGAGAGCTTGACACAAAGCCAGCTCCATGTTTTGTCAGCTTTATAAATGTCTGCCGAATCGGTTTGGAAGCCTCTGGAAGTTGAGCCCCTTGTTAATGAAATGGCACTTTGATTTGCACTGGGCGCACACAATGCTAACTGTTGACCATTGTTTCTCTCTGTAAATATTTTGTCAGCATGTTGCATATCAGATGGCAGAGCCAAACATGCTGCTAAATATAGCTGAACATTCAAGCATTCAGGCATGTTCATTGTTACAGATGGGACGGCAGATCCCCACGTGTGTGTGTGTCGTGAAGAACAGTATTATTATTATTATTATTATTATTATTATTATTATTATTATTATTATTATTATTATTTGTATTTATTTCTTAGCAGAGGCCCTTATCCAGGGTGACTTACACAATATCACAATACAAAGTATCAGATTACAGAATATCACATTACAGACAAGAGCAGTTATAAAGTACAGTGAAATCAGTAGAAAATAAGATCAAATTCAAATTCAAATAAAGAATACAGTAAATAATTACCTTCAAGAGCGAAAACTTATAGTAAAATGATTTGCTTATAAGAGTAAATTCTATTAAGAGCACGTAGTGAGTACGATAAATAGATGAGAACGATCTCAAATAATGTGCTGCTGGTTACTGTGACTGTAACATTTCTGGACCATTTTAATTACTGCTTTATAAGGATAAGGATTTTGTTTTGCAGTAAAAACAACTGAGTGGCCGCCTCCCCTTTGTGACTTTTTCTTTATGAAGAAAGAAGCCTCATCTGTATTACATCCTCCCACACCTCCTTTAGACCCTTTGGGTTGAATTTGGGTATTATCTTATCAGCTTTGACATGTTTTTAACAGATTAGATTGAACACAGACAGCGTGCGTGTCTGCAGTGGTTTGGAGTCCATACTGAGTGACTGTTCTGGACGTATGATCTGGCTGTTATTCGTGATTCAAGTCAAGCATTCACACTGTAGCTGCTGTTTCCTGTCTTGCTGTTAGAAACCTTGTCTCGATGGGTCAGACCCTACATAATGAATGAATGAATGAATGAATTCATAAGCAGTACATACATTAAATGCACTTGCAGGTCAGAGTAGCAGTTTCATCTTTTTAAAAGTTGATGTGCAGAAATAGATAGCTGGCTGTCTGCCACGGTAAACTCCAAGGCCCATCTCCACCGGTGTATCATTCCAGTGCCAAAGCCGGGATCAGAACAGATGTGCATTGTAAATAATCACAATATAAACGTGGTGAGGCAGCGCCTGTCCTTGGGAGGATGTCTGTTAGCTGACTGGCAACAAGACAGATTTGCAGACTTGCAGTCCCTCATTACAAAGCAGCTGTCAGGAGCCACTGTTGAAAGCGTTTTGGCAGAGTTTTTTTTTTCTTTTCTTTCTTTGGTGTATATTTGTATGACTTGATAAAGATCTTGCCCTGGGACACCACTTTAAAAGAAAAAAAAAAAAAAAGCCGATCTGACAATCTAGATCAAAGCAGTCTCTTTGGGTTGATTTGTACCCTTCAACCCTGTCAGCGTGTCTCGTTTCTGCAGTGGTTCCTTCAACCCAGCCCCCCAGAAGCACTGCCTGTCCCTCGGTAACAGAGCTCCAAAGTCCCAAACAGGAGAAATCCCTTCTCACCGGAGAGAAACCAAGCAGCGCTCTCCAAACAGCCTAAACATGGAGTCGCTTCATCCCGAAGGCAGCGCACTTTATATTCTATAGCCTACTTCGATTTTATTAATATCAGGCTTGATTGTGTTTTCTACAGAACACAGAATCAAGAGAATATGTAATAGTCTGTGATACGACTCCCAAAATGAGTTCCGTGCCAGAGTCATTATGAGAAATGGCATCCTGCAGGCATGAAGATTGGCCATGGACAGTTCAATATCACAGCACAGAACTTATTGCTTTACTGGCGAGCCCCCTGCTGGGTGCTGAAGCATGGGGGCTGGTTAACCTTTGCAGTGCAGTTGAGAGCGGATTTCTCACGCGCTCTGCTGCGTCAGGTGACGAGAGTCGGGTCTGTCATACAAAGAGGTAGCAACTGAACATTTATAAATGTATTAGAAGTCATTAAATCTAAATAATAATAATTAAAAAAAAACAGGTGTTCTGTTGTGGATTAAACGTTTTGAATTAATGTGCCAGATCTACACTCTCAGCGACATTATTACTAGCTGCTAATAGGTTCCAATGGTGACGTAAATATCTTGTGTGTGTATATATAATATATATATATATATACTGTATGTACTGTAAGCCTTTGCAATGTGTAATTATTCATCATGCATTCCATGCACATCATATTGGGTTACAGACTTTCAATAAGTTAGTTTAGAGTCATGTTTAAAAAATAATAATAATCCACTGAGAGTGTGGCATATGTCTCCCTGTCAAATTGTCTCTTCAATCCAATTTATCCTGTTGCGGCTTCTAACATATAAATAGCACAGCATGAAAGTGCATTAAACTGACAGCTCGAGCAATCCCTTTGGTAAAATATTGCTCTTAAATGATGCATTGTGTGGATTTCATTTATTTATGTATTTATTTATGTTTGCTGTGAGTTTTCAGTTCAAAGTGTGTATTTAATTTCAGTAGCGTTGGGACAACAGAATAAATTGTTCAAAACCAGCCAGCAAAAATCATCGAGTAACAGGCAGGGCCTGAGAACAGAAAATTGATTTTATGTAACAATTCACTTCAATGAGGCAGCGGTGGCTTGTTCTGGAGCCGCAGTGCTTTCTTTTGGGAGCTGTACTGAGCGCTGTGAAAGCTGCCTGGGGACCGTCCTCTCAAGTGGCAGTCAATACAAAGTGATCCTGCATCGCAAAGCAACGCAAATCACAGCCTCTCTAAATCTGTTGATTCGAACCCTGAAAATAACAAAAAAAAAGCCAAATCTTCTCACTCACAAGTTTAGCAACCATCACGCACGTGTGGGTGGACTTCAGGAATGAGTCGGTTCCCTAATGTATCACACCACTGCTCAGCCTGTACAGAAGAACAAAGAGAAAGGCCAAAGAGCCTAATCAAGCTCTGCATTCTCAGGAGACTGACAGGTTCTACTGGCAGGGTCACAATGACCCTATAATAACTTGTGCATTCTACAAACTTGCAGCTCGTGCAGCTCGTGCCTAGCCAAGGTGATGGATCATCCCTGAATGCATTAACGCAGTAATCGCAAGAGTTCAAATCTACAGATTGGTGGGAAGTGAGTTTGTTACCTGAGGTTACTTCCATGCTATCCGAAGCATGCGTTGAGCGTGAATCTCACAGTACCTGATTACAGGTCTATTCTTCATTCTCCTTTAATATTCAGATAATAGCGCTGTATCCCTCAGTGCTGCCCAGCATTGCTTTGATGGTTTCCTTTAGTTCCCTTACATCTTGCAGTAAGGTACCGAAAATGATCAGCTGTGTAGAAGTTCAGTGCTTGCTGGGCCGGTGTGCTTTAAGGCAGAACGGAGAGACTTGTTTTGATTCTGCTCTATCTTACCTGCTTCTTCTTTGTCCTTCTTCCACAGAGCTCAGTTTAATCAAGGTGTGAATTTCCTGAGCCTGAAGCCCAGCAACGCCGGCACGTGGGATATTAGACAAGAATCAGGAATGGGAAAGTCCGCTGTTTCTGTCCGCTGTCAAAGGAAAAGGACTTCTTCAGGAAACAGGTATGGCAAACGCAAAGCGTTCTTCCCAGGGAGCGGTGTCTGTTGTTTGGTAATGACCACTCCGCTCCATGGGGTTCATAATGTTTGTAGAAACGAGCCAGACTTTTTAAAATGTTACACTAGCAGAATGGCATGATCACCTGTTTAGAACTGGCACTGGATCAATGTGCTTTTTTATGTATATTGACCCTGTGTTAAACTATCCTACCATGGAGCAGCATGGTGCTGGAGGAGTGGGGACAATATGAAGCAACCTTTAGCTTATTTCTAGAGAAATCTGTGCTGTCTTTCCATATGACATTATTAAGCATATAAGTCATATATGATAACCCTCAATGGTGCTTATTAGTCTCACAGTTGTTCAGGTTTCTAAATACTGTATAAGTCTGCAGCAGTACCTTCACCACCAGTATTGCTTTTAAATAAAATCTAGCGGGGGGGGGGGGGGGGGGGGGAATAAGAAATTTCCCAGTGTTAATTAACTTGAGAGCTCCTGGCTTTGTTAACTGTAATGGTTTTACAAGGATCAAGACACAGTGCTGATGGAGCCTAAGTTACTGTGACAGGTATCATTTCACGGATTACAGAAACATACCAACGCAAGGCAGTCGCATTAACTGGGTTGCCTGCAGCTTTCTTATTTTGTAGTTTTCAGAAGTGCACTTTATAAAGTTTCATCCAGGAAAGTGCTGCAGTTAATTCAACTCTGTGCCCCAGATCTTTCTAATTGGGAGAGCCACCACACTAGAGAAGGTGTCTCAACAAGCAGATCTTTGTTGTTCACACACAGGAGCATCTTTTCATGGTAATATACCACGTGCATGATATATGAGATGAGATGCGGGGAAAGTGAATACCGGATCGTTACAAGGGCACTTGGAGGGTGTTTAAGAGATGTAGACAGCGTGACTAAATTGGTGAAAAAAAGCATTGCAAAGCCCAGAGAGGTATGGTAAAGCATATAAAAAAGACAAACCATTGTAAACTATGCATAGTATAATCATGGGAAAAGCATGGGAAAACTGCCAAACTACCATGCAAAAGTACAGTGGTAGAGCATTATAAGGGCCAGCCAGCGCCTAAAGTATTTGATTGATCCTGGTGTGCAATTGGGCAATTCAGGACTAGGTGGGGATTTTGCCTGTGTTTGGAATAGACTGAAAAGAGAGTACCACTGGATTATAGTAACAATGTCAAATCACACGTAAAGGGTTAGGATTAGGGTTAGAATGAAAAAAAAAACACACACACATTTATCTGATTTTTTTTGTCTTTTGGATTTAAAATTGCACAAGAAATTGAAGGATTGCTTTACTTGATGGCCAAGCAGTCAAGCAGTCTACTCTGAGTGCCTAACGAAGACATTTAACACATTTTGTATCCTGTGCTTTTCAAGTGACAACTCTATCTATTTATCTTCTCCATTCCCCATATGCTCACAGGGGGGACCGTCTTAAAAAGAAAATTCGATATTGCTCAAACAGCCACAATGGGAGCGTCTGTCAGCTGGAGGCTTAGTGAATAACTTACTCGCAATTGGCTGTTCACATGGATTGAAGAAAATGAAGTTTTGATCTTTTTAGCAGATTCCTGTCTTGTATAGGATTAGTCTGGGCATCTCCCAGAAGGAAAATCCAATGCTTTCTAGGGCATCTCCGGTCCCAACAAATTGTTTGTCATTTACGGTTTAGTCAGCCACCTTATACTGCCTGTTTCTGTTTCCACTGTATCTACGGTAAGACACTTTTCAATGCAGTTGAGATATAAAAATAAGAAATTGAACTGAACCTTGATTTTCAAATAAAGCCCTCTCTCCTCTCTCCAAACTGTGGATGCTCACTCAATGCTCGGCTTAAACACCTTCTGAGTCACTTAGCAAAAGCTTCAGCTGTCTGTGTGCAGCCTCCTAATTCAATAACACAGACAAACAAAGCAAATCATTCACCCACTAAAAGCATGCTGACCTTTTTCCTGATCAGTGCAGTTGTGCTTCTTTGAGCTTCAGATTGTGAAGCGCGTTGAGATCCATTTCATCAGCGGTGAAGATCAGCATGCGATAGCGCCAGGCGGGTGAAGCATGAATGTCTTCACCACATCAGCTGAGATTTTCTGTTTGTTTTATCTGCTGGGACTCGGATGCCGCGTGTTTGTGAAGTAAAGCATTGGCTGGCAGTGTCGGAATAGATATGCGTCAAAGCATTTATGATACAGACTGCCTCGGTTTGCATTTTATTTAGAATCTGTCTGGAAATGTTTCTGTTCACGCTGAGCATCACCACATGTAGAATAATAAGTGAGTTCCCATTGTCTGTATCAGAGGTAGTGAATTTAGAAACAGCTAGTTTATTTTTGTTAAAATGACTGTTCTGACTGTGTGAAGTAGGCTGGTCTTCGCTGGGGACTCTGACGGGAGCGTCACATTGGCCCAGGCGATCCCGTGGGTTAGGGAGGTAAAACCAGCAGGGACTGTTTCTCCTCATCGCTCTGCAGTGAACCCTGCTGGCCAGATGGCCAGTGAGCTCAGAGCAGACACCTGCAGGGCTGGCCTTTGTTGTTAGGGTTGGGGTTGGGGTTGGGGTTGGGGTTGAGTTTAGGGTTAGGGGTAATGTTAGTGACAGAATTGAACAGAATTAACAATGACAATACAACTGCAGCAACATTCCTTTTCAGTATCCTCAATATATTTTATTAATGTAAATCTACATAACTGAAATTAATTTTAAACTCTTTGTTCTTGCAGTCGTACAATAAGATCCAACCTTTGTATTATTATTAAAAAAAAAAAAAAAAAAAAAGTGAATATTAGGTGTTATTTAAACACTGGGATATACATTCAGATGGCAATTATGGAAACACAATATAATTTGACTTATTTTAATATTAGGAACAGTACAATAAAAATGCAGTTATTTCTAAAATAAATAAACCGTGAAGTCTATTTTGCCTCCATAAAATAAGCTGTTTATATGTAAATGAGCACTTTTGGAAGCTGTAATCTGAGATGCTCAATAGGGACGCACGGCAGTAGAGAAGAGCCATTATCTGAATGTATTCATTATTTATATAGTTTTAAGACAGGTGTCCCCAGGTAGGTATTTTTCTTCCAAGGCAAGTGAAAGCTACATTTCCCCTTCCTCAGGAGAAAACAGCTCTGCAGGTAATTAGGGCACTTTCCTTGCTTGTTCTTCCAGCAAGTATTCTCCTCTGAATGTGTGTTTAATTTTTATGCAGGTGATGTCAAAACCCAGGCAGGCTTTCTTCTGCTGATCCAGTACTCTCCTGAGCTACTGGCTTCAGAGTTAGTGCCATCTCGGCACAGGCTAGAAGTTAAAATGAGGCTCAGGTAATTGGACATCAAACAATGATGTTTATAGAAAAATGTATCCATCTTCTGATTCGTCTGAGAGCTTGCATCAAATATGTGTGAGCTTATTGATTTAAAAAAAAGTTTTGTTAGAATAGTTTTGTTAAATGTTAGAATATTTGTGTGTGAGCAAAGTAAATTGTGCTCAGGTTTATTGTAAGCTAAACTGTATCTCAATACTGCTTCCATTCCAATCCAAGGAAAGGTTTTAGAATAATGTATGCTGTGCTTTTAGTGTTGCAAAAAAATAGCCCAAAATGTCTACTTTAACTTTGAGATTTGGATGCATTAAGCTGCTGTATTGTGTACAGAAGCAACGTTGTTTTGTTCACATGAAAATAGATTTCACATTGTCATGATGGAACATACTTTGTACATGGTGGGTTTCTACATTTTAAAACACACCACTGTTTAGGCCATTAGAATAGACTCCCTTGTTTTTAGGGGTTGCACGGGTGCAGAAGGCTGCTTTCAATATACATGCATTTTTCAAGACACAATCCCACTGATGTGCAGAGTTATTTAATATGCTTCAGGTTTGCAGGTTTGAGGCTGCTGTCTCGCAGGGGCATTCAGTGCTAGGCTTCCCAGCACAATTCAGCTTTGTGTGCGGAACCTTCTCTCCAATTGCCTCTTACTTTAGGGATGTCAAAGTTTACACTTGATTGTGATTAAATAATCCTTTGAACAGCCCTGACCGAAAGTACACCCTCGATACTCTAACTGCATCTTGGAAGATATTCTGCCATCAGGATGAGCTGTCAAACATCAGACTAGCCAGGGAGGGAGAGAAAACCGAATCAAATGTGATAAATGACCCAGAGAAGAGACAAGTTTCTGACAGCTCGTAATATCTCGCAGGGTAAGAAGACTGGTCTAACCCTTGGTAAAAAGCTTCAGGAGACTTCAAATACACGAGCCGGTGTGTTTTTATACAGTAGCTTTATATCCTTTTAAGAAAATATAAAATGATTATTGTGCTTCCAGATGTAAAGAGCCTGTAGCCCCACTGAGACTCATATTATACAGGAGAATAACCTGGACAGCAATTCGTGTCTCTGTGTATGTGTTAATTGTGCATTAACAAAGCTTTTGAGGATGTTAATCTCTATTTTCATCTGTTTGCATTACTTGACTAACGTCCTATTATATAGTTGTTTCTTGCCATGCTAACTCCTCGAGCATGTCCCCAGGCTCATTGTGTGGGGTGGGGTGAGGTGAGGATACATTAGCATTGTGCTGTGAAGCAGACAGGTAAAGCATGGTGTGCTGAATCCTGTGCAGCTCTGATAAATGATAAATCAGTCTTTAAAGAAACACGTTTTTCGCTGGAAGGAACAGTACGTAACTGTTTACTGATCTAAACAGAAACAACAATAGATAACCCTGCAGAACACACTGAATAGGGTATTAAAGGAGTACCACGATATTAGGGACGCGTATTGCAGGGGAAGCACAATAGCACTTTAACCATTTGATTAAGCTATCAAAGAAGACAGGCAACACAAGCTGAAGATACTCCCTACTGGTGACTTCAGAGTATGTTGAGGAACATAAAAGAGAAACTGCGCTGAAAGGCATGAATTAACGGACCTTTTAATAATTCAAGTCAGTTTTTTTTGTCCCCATTCTCTGTTGTTTCAGTGCCACTAAACATGGGAAATGTTTCCTAGCAGTGTGTAGTTTGATTCTGACCTAGGCTTGAATCTGCTGTTTTGAGAAAGGTAACGCATGCAACACAGCAACAGAGGAAAAAAGCACGAGAACATGGAACTGGAAGTGCTTTTCCATGTTCCACTTCCCTTTGGGAGATTTTGACCTTTAAAACATTTGTATTAATTCCTCATTCTTTTTACTCAAATAGTAAAATAAAGTGCTTTCAGCTTATGCATATGACACTATAGATTGTACTGTTTATATACCACAATGTCGCCAAAATTGAATTGTTTCCCAAGGTGCACACATTTCACAAACCCGTATGATTTTTGACTCTAAACACCCGATTTTTACAAAATGTAAAAAAAAAAAAAAAAAATCACATGTTTGTTGTGATAACTGAAAAAAGAAAATGTGAATATTAATATGTACTGGAATGAGTCTGAACACATTTTTGCAGCATGCCCACGCTGAATTTGTTAGCAGGAAGCTTGTCACTCTGCAGTTCATACCACCAGTAACAGCCATGCATTTTTTATTATCATTACTGGACCAATAGGACTGGAAAATCCAAATGACTCCTGATGCATGAAATTAGGATCCAAGCAAATTCTAACCCATCTGAATATGATGTGTTAAAATGAAATCTGCTATTACCATAGCTGGGCTACAATAAGAGAGCCCCTTAGTTATAGCTGGGTTCACGAGTCTCGTATCTTAATGACCATCAAGCTATGTTCAATTTATTCACCAGGTTACATCGGTCACAGCTGATAAATACAAGCCAGGGTTTTCTGTTAGTTTTCTTTTTTAAATAGGCCCTTTTTCTATGATCCAAATGCACATAGTCTTGATGGCCTGAAAGCCATTTACACTGCATGCTACAGAAGATGGTCTTGTGATATCTTTTAGTCTGGCAGGTGAAGTCTGGAACACAGCAAGGCTCCTGGTCACACTGGTATTAACACTCACTACATGTTTCCATATTTCAAAGCAACATTTTGCTCTGTTGTCAACACCTCCTCTACATTATTTTTTTGCAGATGAATGTATCTTCTTTGACTCGGTGTACGTATTTGTCTGGTAGCAGAACAGGTCTTTGTTCAGGCGCATGTCTTTCTTCCTGGAGACCGGTGAACAGGTAAACGCTACAGGATCCATTTTGGGGTCTCTTCAATTGATATAAACAGTGGCGGATCTAAATGCCGCCTCGCTTTAGATTATTAAATTAGGGTTTTTTGTTTACTATGATGACCGAACACCAAGCCGAGCATCATGTGAGTCTATATGGTTGTGCCTCTGCTTTTAAAACTGAGTGAAAGGATTTAAACGACAGTGATTTAGATCCGCAGCCATTCAGATCAATTAATTAGACTTGAATGAAAGCCTTGGGCTGCTTCTGATTAGGACACAAACGGAAGTGCTGGAATGTACCGCGCCAGAATTAGCAGGACGCATTAGAAGCAGCGTTCTTAAATAAACGACATTGATATTACAGTAGACAGAGGTCAAGAGCAAAACACAAAACAAGCTTTAGAGGGAAAGTACTGAACTCTGTGGGCTTATTCAGTGTTCCTAATCTCGCATCCAATCCAGCTGTGAGCGAGTGCGGCTCAGCCAGCTCATACAAACTGTGTAAGGTACTGAACAGTTTCGAGATTATACATTTGAAAGCATGCCATAAGTTACTCCTTTTTTTATCTGGCCCAAGTTGCATTTACTTCTGAATTAATTCTGTCCTAAATGTTGATGTCAAGCCAGTTTAATTAGGGTTATAGCCAACGCTGCTCCTCTCAAATGAGAAACAGAATATTTAAATTGTGCTTTCTGTTTTTTATATTTAGGGTGACAGGTGTTAATTACTTTTTGTTTTGTTTTGTTTTTAGTATACCGCAAAATAACGAGCTGACATCCAATGTCATTATTTTGGTCTATTTTAGAATAAGAATTATCTTGACATGAATATGGAATATCACAGAATTGGTTTCCATTTCTATCTCCTAGGTAAATACGATGTTCCTAATTGTTTAATACATATTAGTATAAAATATATACAATTTGCTGTCTGGCTTGCAGTTACAACATGTGGCTACCAGGTGGCACTATGTGCTATGCAGATATCCTCATTAGATCTATCTTGATATAAAATTTAAAACAAAAAACTGCAGAAAAACATGAAAGTCTTTCTAGTAAAAACTATTCTTAAGACAACCATGGCTGCTAAACTTTGCTTTTTTCATAACCAGCCCTGGGACCAAAAGTTTAGTAAAATTAGTCCTGGAGTTGAATTTTATGAAACAATTGTTTTTAATTAATAAAAATAAACCACATTCTGAATTCAGCCTCTAATTCTAAAGATTTATTTTTAAAATCTTGCCTGGAATTAATGCCCTGCAGTTACATTTCTTTCTTCTTCTTTTTTCCCATTAATAGCGCTGCACTAAATTCTGTCAGAGTTGAAATCAATAAGCTCTCTGAGTGAGAAAGAAATGCACGGCTCACACCAGAGAGCGGTCAGTCCTGTTATTTCCACATCTCCCCCAGGCACGGTAGATCACTGAACCTCCCCCGGCCGCAACGATCAGACCTTCTCAATTAGAATGGGACGAGAGCCTAATTGAAGCATTTCAAGGTTGACCGATAGGTTTAACGTTGAATGAATGGATAAATTGGCAGTTACTAATGGATAGTCCCTTTTTGTCCCTCCCTTCATCCTGGTGTGAGCACAGACCACTCGAGCTGTTCAAGGTGGCTGAATCCAAAAGCTGGGGTGGGGGGCACAACAGGGCATGAATACATTGAATTAAATCTCCTGTCTTTTACAAACAAGAGGTCTACAGGATGCAAGCCCACAGTAGTGTACAGTGTTTCAATTTGATATGGTTTAGTAATGAGCAGCACTTACTGTGTCCCAGCTGTAGGAAGGTACCTGCTGGTGTGCTCTCCCTGCAGACACCTGGGAACCTCTACCTGGTGGAAACCATGTCATTGTGTCAAGATGACTTGGGAGGAGATTGTTAAGTGTGTTAAACCCAGCATCCAGGGCTCTTGAGTCCCCATTCAGTGATAGGGATCCCAGGCAAGATAGCCTTGCCACATGGTGGGACACCAATCGTACATTTCACATTCGTATTTCAGACCAGACATATGTGATTTCCCTTATTGTGGTCTCCCTGGGTCTCCACATCAGGAGTTCAGAACTTTGGTAATTTCGAATTGTCTGTGGAGACTCCCTCAAGACAGGGGATAGTGGAGGAGCCTGTACAAGCTGTCATGTTTACCTTGTTTTTCTTGTGTTCCTGCTGATGGCACTTTAATGTATGGTACTGTATTGAGGGTGCAGGAATCTGACTCTTGATGACCTAACTTTGCATGAGCTGTGTTTTTTGTGCTAGCGACATTTGTTACAGTATGTTAAAAGTGAATTTGGTTGTGTGTCAGGTGTCTCTTATTGCGGGCGCGTTTACAGTACATGCGTGTTGGTATTCTCGGCAGGGCAGATATTACTTTTACCAGTACCAGTAGTCTCTGACTGTCCCATCACCTTGATCCTTCAGATAAAGACTTTCATTCCCTTGGACGAGTGCCCGATTTGAACCCAAACCTTTTGACCGAAGCCCTGGAGCTCTGATGAGAGGAGAAGGGCACTGAGCCACCCCGCTTGAAACCCTTTGATGTCTTCATTAACGGAACGGGACTCTGTAGTACATCGAGTTAACTCTTTTGCCTCAGGGAGATGGGTTTTTTAATTAGCCCGAACATTAAATGGCTGTAAATTCAATTTGTTCTCGGCAGCGTAATGGTTGATGAGCCTCTTTGAAGCTGCTCTGGATGATAGCAGGTCTGCAGTTTGGATGGAGGACTTGTTAAGGGTACAGCGGTGGGCTCTTCTCATGTTAAACACTGGATCAAATGATATACACGGTAGGAACTGTTAAGAAGCAAAGTAGGACAATCAACAAGTGGGACTGCTGTCTGTGCAGGATACGGTCTGTAATCAGTAGAAGGGGCTTGGCAATTGTTTTCCCTTTAGTGCTGCTCAACGGCTGGTGTGTCTTTGATTGCCATCCCAATATACATTTTTCACACGTTGCAGAGGTCGTAAATCAAGCAGGGATCACTGCTTTGTTCACCGCTGTAACAGCTAAAAGAACAGGGTAGAAAGAGGTGTGCTGCTGTTGAATTAATGTCCAATTACATTTACAAATTCTATGATTTCAAATTCTACTCCAGTTACAAAACAAAACTCTTTTTTTTTTTTTTTAAGACAGTGTTTGTTTCTTTTTTTTCTCGGCAGTCTCTGTGGCTTTTCATGGGCAGCTCTTTAATAGCTGACTGCTTTACCATCAAATGTAATGTTGTTGAAGCTGACAATGTTGTTGAAGCTGACACCCTGGGATCCTTCAAGAAGCTGCTTGATGAGCTTCTGGGATCAATAAGCTACTAACAACCAAACGAGCAAGATGGGCCGAATGGCCTCCTCTCGTTTGTAAACTTTCTCAAATGCGGGAAACAGAAAGGAAGCGAAAGCCTTTTTGGTTCTGATAGCACGCCGTGCCGTCACCCAGATGCACCGTGACATTTCAACTGACACATGCTCCCGTTCTTCAGCTAGACTGGCATATTGTTTTATACACATTGTATCAGTCCTAATAGAATAAGCCCTTTATTTGCACTGGAGTGCAAAAACAAATAAAGAAATAAAGAAATAAGATGGCATCCTGCTTTTATCCAATAATGCAGCAATGCATTTCAAACAGAGGACGGTCTGTTCTGTGTTATACAAAAGCCTGTGAAAGAATGCAGAATGCTAAAAAGAAAAGTAATAGAAGAAATTAAGTAGAAGGAATGTAAATGTTTGGGTTTAATATTGTCTAATGTGAGTCGTTTCCCTGTGTTTACTGGTAAGGGGAAATGTGAGGCAGCCAGAGTGGACTAATTGTATTTAAAATATGGAAATCAAGAACATAAACTTAATTACAATATTGAGTGTATTACAGACCCTGCACTGAATTTCTGAATTGATTTATTTTTACCCAAAGGTTAAAATGATATGTTAAAAGAATGATTTTACTGAATCGGCATTCCTCCAACAATATATTCAAGGGCAGTTAAACGTTGTTGTTGTTGTTGTTTCTCTGTTTCCTGTGATGAGGATAAATGCTCCACATGACCAGGCTAGGTCTCACTTTACCCGTTTGACAGTCGTGTCAGCCATGCTGCCATCCGGGTGTGGGGTCTCCTGAGCGATAGATTTTTGGGTTCCTGGTTTCAGTAAGCCTGACGCAGTGTTTCAGTCACTTACATTGCAGCTTTTCATCTGTGCAACACCTGTCACCGCTCTTGAATTTGTAGATCCAGGTATTAATTGATAGACTAGTACAGTACGTAGCCCTTGGTCAGCTGTTTTGGTAATTCCTGATTAAAAAAAGCAAATGCTTTTAATCAGAGCTTGAATTGTGAAAAAGTATATTGCTTTGTTACGAACACAGCGCAGAGTGACGTGCATCTTATAAAGCAATGTGTTTCTTGAAAAGCAATGCGTTTCTTTTAAAGTAATGCCTTTCAGGGTGTTCTCAAAACTAGCCTTACTCCTCCCACGTTACCAGGCGTAGGTGTCCTGCAAATGTGCACCTAAATCTGAAGCGATTTCGACACCCCGGCCTGGTTAATGGTCACCTGGCTGTAACGGTGCCAAGCTGTCTAGTTCTGGCAGCAAGCACTGGGCTGTGTCTCAGCTTCTTTCGCTCGCACAGAAGAAATGATTTGATCCTCAGCCTTAAATCAATATATATATATTTTTTTCAGATAAATAACCAGTTTAGGCATCCTATTTGGTGGTGCTAGCTGGAGATTGGAAGAGGAGGAGGAGGATGGGTGAAGTGACAGATCTGTCACGCATTCATCTTTGGAGATAATTTCACTGAGGGGTGTTTTTCTTTTTCAGCGTGAGGCACAGCACTTCTTATTCCTTGACAACAGTTATTATACACTGCCTGTTTTGCGGCTCAAATTCAATAGCTTCTTTTCGCTCCATAGTAAAAGTGGGGCAGATAAATGGTGCAGAAGACCCACAATAAATCAAAGCACCAGGTTGGTGTCTTGGAGGAAATGAGCGGGTCTGGAAGCAGCAAAAACAAAGGCTGCAAGGCTCGCCGACACACACTCACAGCCTTTATTGGAATATTTTAGATTTTTATTAAATGATCATAATTCATACTGCAATTTGTCTTAATTATTAAAAGTTTTTTTTATATTTCTTTATATTCTTGTCTTTCTTTTTCTCGTGTCTTTTGTGCTCCCTGTAAGCATCTTCGTATGTCATTTGAATTGATTATTTCCATTCCCTTCACTCCCTCTCTGATATTTCCACTCATTCTGAGTGGTTCAGGGTTCTGTCCGTTCCCTTCACTCCCTCTCTGATATTTCCACTCATTCTGAGTGGTTCAGGGTTCTGTCCGTTCCCTTCACTCCCTCTCTGATATTTCCACTCAGAAAGAGACAATCCAGACAGAGGTTGCCTGTATATGTGATTTTTACTTCCAATTTTGATATTAATTCACCTCAATCTTGATCTGAAGCTCAAACTGACTGATTTTCAAAATCACTTACCGGTTGATCTCAGTGACAGATGAAATCGTGACATTATTTTCCATGTCTGATATGTCTGATTTATTATTTCTGTGATACAATAGGAGTCTGCAGTTTTAAGAACCCGTAGTTGTCTCCCTAGTTTTCTGGGGAAAAGATAAGTTTTATTATTATATAGTTATGTGTTGTTATAGTATGGTTATTATGGATATTTCTGTTATTCCACCTAGATAAATCAGAGAACACTTCACACAAAAGCTGCTGCGGTATTCTGGTGATCCTCCACAAAAATCTTTAAATCTGCTTCTGGCGAACATTTCGACTAACCTTTTCAAGCTCATTTTTGTCCTATAGTTTGGAAATTGCGCTAGAAAATGTCAGAAGGCAGGCAACGGCATGCTTTGACATTTCACTAAGTGTTTATACTGCCTTCCCTCCACTTTCCTTTGTGAACTTTAAATCGATCTTCAAGCTGTTCAAACTGAGAGTTTGTCTGAACTGATTCTGAAACTGACCTCTGGACCATGTCAGTCTAATTTAATCTTGCACAGTATAGCCACTGGCTATTTCATGAATCTCTCTTCGACTTGATCAGGGTAAGCACTTAACCACAATGCCAGCACAAAGTGTCAGGTTACGTGAACAGGGATTGATGTCAGGCTTTTCAGCATGTCATTTATCATAAATGATCAGCCACAGTGTTGGAACTCAATAGGAAATTGCATTTTAGTTGCATTCGTTAATTGCATTAAACCTGGCACTCTTGATTTGTAAAGCTTGCTGCAGTAAAGCATTATTTCAGCATGGACTTGTGAATTACAGTCCTGAACTAGCTGGACAAATCAACCCCACAATGAGTACACAAGGTGTCCCCAGACAATTGTATTCAAATAAAAAAGATAATATTTGCGAGATCTCTGTGATGTGAGCTGCTGCACATGATTCTATTTTCTCACCTGTGATGCTGTTACTTCCACTTCGTGCGCTACCACTGCTAATGATGTCCTTTCTTGCAGTGGTTTATTACAGAAGTTACTGGAGCGCTTCATTATAATTCTCAGTGTTATAAAAAGAACATTTCAGATGGCAAGCCAGCTTTTCCTTAGTCCCCCGCTACTTCCCATTAATCCTATTAAACCGCCTTCATTAAACTGTGCGATTTGTCATGAGATGCTGAAATTCATGCTTCCAACTGACATTTTTTCTTAATCCAGATTGATAGCATGCTGTGATATTTTCTTCCTTTTTTTAATTCCATGCATTCGTTTCTTATTTATGTATTATTTGCCTAATGTCCGAAACGATATCCAGACGCAATGTTACTCTGCACACACAGTCAACCCCCTGACTGCTTTTCAGGATGTCGGGTCACACGAGCAGGGCCAGTTTTACTGCAATGCATGGCGAAGAAACACAAAGACCGCCCAGCAGATAAGGTTTTTATTTCTGAAAGTCATAAAAAATATAGTCTAGAAAAATAGTCTAGCTTACCCTGGTTTGCCATGTTTTTTTTTTATGTGCTTTACCTTACCTCCCTGTGCTTTAAAATGCTTACCTATGCTTTGCCATGCTTTCACTGTGCTTTATAACACTTAGCTATGCTTTTACTGTGAGAGATTTTTATAAGGGTTGTCCTGTCTCTTTGCAAGTGAACCCACATCATGGTTCATTGGAGGTAGAATGCAGTGCCCAGTGTGCCCGATGTGACCACAGCGTTACAGGAGGGTCCACTCATACAGCTGGGTCCAGTTTGTGTAGTGAGAATGGTACATGCCAAGATGACCACCCCAGAGCGGACCAACACATGGCTTCAATATGTGAAGTCAGGCATGGTTCAGTGAGTCCAAATGTTTTACACTGATTAAGTACTTTGCTGTGCCTTGCCAGGCCAGATGCCTTAAAACCTGAGGGTTATTTTAGAATTTCTTTCATCCACCCATTAGGAATTTAGAACTACAAAAAGAACCCTAATAAATTCAATGACACATGATTTAGACCAGAAAGCACTAGAAGCTCCATTTCAGAGTATTACTCAGATAGAATGTCTAGCTTTTAAAAGATTGAACATTTTTTGTAAAACCACCACTGTTTCCAATTTTACAGTAGCAGCAAAGTTAAAAAAAACAAAAAAAAAAAACAAAAAAAAAACCAAGGTCCTTTCTGAAAGCTGCCAAAACATGACAGTGGACCCCAGACACAGCAGCCTTTTGGGTTTCCTTTTCAGGTTTTTGTTTGCTTTGGCCAGTGATTTAGTGGAACGAAAGTATTTTTTTATGTGACAAGCTTCTTAGTCACGGAGGGTGGACTCCAAGACAGCTTTGCATCTACCCTCATGGTCTACCGAGCAACGCCGCCCAACATTAAGCTGATGCCTGTCTGAAAGCGTCCTAGCGCATCATCCTAGTGATCAGCGTGTCAGGTGATCTCCGGGACTAGCAGAACGCTGGCTCTCACTGTGTGGAGCAGCTTTTTGGTTGTTTTATTGCAGTTTCTTTTTTCTTCTCTCTGTCAGCCATCCATCCCGAAGGAGCTCTTCCATGAATTTCAGTGGGAGCATTTTGCTTCAATTCCCAGGAGAATGAAGCACAGCTGCTCTGATAAATCCGATAGCGTTTTATTTTCTTTCAATCAGAGTGTCTACTGATAGAACGCCGGAACAAGCTTTGACTTTGCGACCTCTCGCTCAACCCAGCCTGTCTCGCAACTCAGTACACCTGGCAAGGTATTCAAGAGGAGGGGCAGCGCCGGCAATGAGGAGGAAAGCAAAGCAACACAAGCAAGCAAGGCCTCATAGATGCACAGGGGAAGAGGAAGGTCTGCTGAAGATCTGTATCTGCCAGTAAAATAACTCCATTATACATGGACTATAAAACAACTGTAGTTAAGTCGTTTTGACTCCCAGTATGTATCTGTGTAGTTGTAGAGAAATCCAATTAGGTAATGTACAATATACAAGAGTAAAGAAACATACATGGATAACTAGATTCAATGCCAGCATGCCTGAATGGTTAAATAGAAATGAATAGTTGATGGTTACATCATTAACTGCCATCACAAGCACATTAATAGATTTGTGTAGTGTAGTTACTATGGCATCCAAAGCCTATAAGTACCTCCACTGCTTGTTTTCAAACACAGCTTGGCTGTCCATCTCAAACACTAGCGGGGCCATTAGATAAGCTTGGCTGTGACCAGTGGGTATGAGGGGTCCGTGGCTTGTTATGTACACAACCGACAGTGGAAACAATGGAGCTTGAACATTTCTTCAGGGCAAAATGAAACGTTTAGCTTTGATTATCTTTGTATTTCAGATCTGCTTAGGTCTTTAAATGAACATGGTGCACATTTTAATACATATTTCTTTCTTTTTTTTTTTTTTTTTGTTCTTCTGTAACTCATCCACTATACATTTTTCAATTACAAGTTTTCACCCAGCACCTGTTGATTTGAAAATATGGCTAATTCACCACAGAGTGTGTTCTCTCAGGTATGACTCATTATTCGGGTACAAAAGCATCTGTTGCACTGCAGAACTCAATTACTGCAAACACTAACTGATCCTTAATGCACTTTTAATTTGCTTTTTAAATATATAAAACATTCAGACAAAAAAAAAATGAAATTGGCTAGTGCATGTGCTCAATGAGGAAAAGGCAGTTGCATTCAATAAAACCACAGAGGGACTTTATGCATCAACTTTCAGGTTATTCTTAAACACCTAGATTTATAAAATGCAGTTTCACAAAAAACAGGCACTTGATGTCCTTCAACTTGGCTGTTTATTTTTGCTAAATAATAGATTTGAAATCCATTCTGTATTTGGAAGCGTTCTCAGTAACACAGGTTGAAAGTTGTTTTCAATCTGCCGTTTTCTTTAATTTCCCCAGCAAGTGGTCGAGCGAGGGCTTCACACCAATGAATGAGTGGTGCTAATAGAACCTGTCTGAGGGCATGACTCCTTCTGCACACCTCAGCTCACTGTGTAACGATGGGGAGGCTGGTTTGATGTTAATCCATTCCACTACGCAGTATAGAGAGTCCAGACACGGATTGTGGGTACAAGCACAGAGCACGTTGATTTTAGCAGTCAAATGCTTCAGGCCGTACACAGCCTTGTTCCACTAGCTCCATTCTATAACATACATGTCACAGAGTCCGGTGCTTCTATTATTTAGCTCGCTAGTTAACTCCAGATACATCCGAGGCATGTCTGTACAGCTCTCCCCCCTCCTCGCAGCTGAGAGAGGAGTCTGCAAGGTGTTTAAGCTGTTCTGGAAGCGCCCAGGACCGTCCCTCAGTGTTAGCTGGAATGAAGTCTGTAGACTCGTCACATTTCAGTTTCGGATGCACTACAGTACTCTTTGAACGTTCATCATGCATCCTCTATACAGACTTGAAAAGCATTGTTAATGTGGTAGAATACATTCAGGTACTAATCAAGCTAAGCACAGAGTTTAAATTGAGGGGGCATCTTGCCCTTGGAAAGCACAGCATCTTATCTTCTCAAGCATATGCAAACTGTTCTTAATCCACTGAATCACTAGCCCAGTTTGTAAGCTTGTAAGTCAGCCCCTACTGCAGTCACAGCTCCTGTTATATGTTCCCTAACGCTAAATTAACTTTTTCTAAATCTGTAGCGGCAAGGTAATCTTCTTTAGAACACATTAGAACACATTGCTCCTCCTTATTCTGTGTCTCCAACCTTTTTAACAGGGTTCAATGCAGTGTGTTAGGAATTCCTTTAGACACAGACAGAACGAATCAGCAGGCTGTCTGCAGTAATCTCACATGGTAGGAGACCATATAAATTAACAGTGTGTAATAAATGGAGATACCATGACTCACTGCGTTATGTGTCTAATAAGAAATTCAAAGTGTGTAAGAATACATTGCAGAAACCTGGGATGCCCAAACTAGTTTTTATGTCTTGCATTTAACGGTGGTGGGATTCAGAAATGTGCATACAAAATAAACTGTACCAACCAGCAACCTCACACGCCCCAAGCAAGCGTCTTAACCACTGTACACAAGAGCCAGGCTAGTTTGTGTGTGCCATTATAGAGCTTCTCTTAGAACAGTTTACCATGCTAAATTTGCACAGTACATGGTTTGCCGTGATTTTGAATATGCTTTACTACACCTTACCTGTGCTTTACCATGCTTTCACTATGCTTTATTACACTTTGCTATGCTTTTACTATGTGGCATTTGAGCCCAGTTTAACACATTGGTCACAACCCTATACATTACACGTTGACAAACAAACCTTAGAGCTGATGTACTGCAAAGCTGTCTGAGAAGAATTTATTAGTAGGAGCCAATGTGCTGCTGGAGAGTATACTACACTCACAGGTCAACTGAATAGGTCCTATTACCTTTATTGACACCAGTCAAGCTATTATCCTTCCAACCCACTGTTGTTATTGCAGCCTAACAGCCAGCATATTTGGCTGCTAAAGGCGGTAAAGCTGGGGGTGTCATGCTGTGGTGGACACGAATTTTTAGGTAAAAGGAATTGGTTTAGACCAGAGCAGACCCCCTCCCTGGTCTGGATATCAGGACAAGCCTGAGAGTGCTGTGTGAACCACACATCACCTCACTGAGGCAACACTGGAGTTGTACATCCGACACATGAACTGGAATCAATGGCAGCTTAAATCTCAAGATCCTGGTGATTAAGTGACAGGCAGTACCTCTGAACTGATTGTTCCCCAGGGGACGGCAGGTGATTGACAGAAATACACAAACCCGGAGCCCTGCTCCGCTGCTTACAGACCACAGTGAAGCTGTCTAACCCTGCGGTTCAGTACGTGCAGCACAACCAGCAAACTCCCTAGTGTCTTTCACTACGTTTGCACACTTGCTTTTATTTTGCTGCCGTCTACAGTAGTTTAAAAGAAACAATTACTGCAGTAAAATCTTCATGTCCTGACAAACACGTTCCTGATGAAATTATTCTGGGCTGAG
The DNA here is from genome assembly GCF_902713425.1 of Acipenser ruthenus. NCBI lineage: Eukaryota > Metazoa > Chordata > Actinopteri > Acipenseriformes > Acipenseridae > Acipenser > Acipenser ruthenus. The sequence goes on from NC_081209.1 coordinate 1,688,658, forward strand.
CAGGTCGGAGGTCTTGACATCTATCAAATAACCAATTGGGATGCTCTAATGAAAACCCTGTAAAACCGCGGCAAGGCATCTGGGTGATCAGTCTGGGCGAAACGACGAGGAGAGTCCAGAGTTCAAGGATCACTGAGACACGATTTATATGAGTGGGCTGTAAAAGGGCAGGAAATTAAACATCCCTGCCTCAGTTAGGTGTTTCACTTTGGCTCGATTTCAGTCAAGCTCTCACTGTCAAGGGAGGGGTCCTTGCTGACCTCAGTTATATCCGTCAATCCAATTCGTTGTGTGACCAGCTGGGACCAGCTGTGAACAGGCTCTCAGTTATTGTGTTGACCTGGGAAACAGAGGAGAGGAATTGGAGATAAGTCAAGACAGAACCAACACTAGGTACTGTCACTGTAAAGCCATGCTGGGAGACTGCTTGAGAGCTGGCTGTTGTGGGAAATTCTCCCCAAACAGAGCCCCCATGCAAGTACTGACTAGGCCCAACATGGCAACTGTTGCTTCTGAGAGTTGCCAAGGTCAGACCCGATGGTGGACTGGCTGCATTCAAAGTTGTAATAAATAGAGTTTAGTTTTCTTTTTGTTTAAATAAAATATAGGCAACGACACCTGACAGACAGAAATACAACTGGCCATGGCTTCAACTCTATACATCATACAGTATATGTGTATATATAAAGCTGTTTTCATAATTGGAACTGCTTTATTTCTAATCCCGTTTTTTGATACTTTGTTTTCCAGAGAGGAGGTCCCATTCTATGAGATCATGCAGGTGGACTTTGAAATAGACAGCTTCAGCAGCCTGTTGGCCACTCAGATGTTCACGTGGCGAGTGGAGTACCCAGGAGCGAGCATGGCGGGGGAGGCAGTGGATGTGGTTTCCACGCTCTATGTCAGTCAGAAGGAGCTGGCAGGGATCGTGCCCCTGGCAGAGGTAAGAGACCCCTGCTGTTTCCAGGGAGTTATCTTTTGAATTGTTTGTTAACAGAAGCTGCTGTTGAATCCTGTCATGCACATGCACACAGGCTGGTAAACTAAACTCATGAACTTCCAAACAGCCCAGGTATGACTCGGTGTAGACCTGAAATAATATGCTGCTGGTTCTTGCCATCAAAATAAGTTTGTTGTGCTGCTGGAATTGGACGACTTTCCAAAAACAAAGAATACAGTTATTTGTAGTGGATAGAAGGCTGTGTGGTCCGGTGGTTAAAGAAAAGGGCTTGTAACCGGGAGGTCCCGGGTTCAAAATCCTGACTCAGCCCCTCAGATAGATAGATAGATACCAGCTTGGTTTTGTGATGGGCTTTGAGGTATTAACCTCACAAGTAAGGAGGGTCAGCTGATCACGTGGTGTGTACAGTACAATAATACAAGGCTGTCCCCTGTTTACCATTGCCATTGAACACAGATCCAGAGATACTCTCTGCTCTACTTGAAGTGCATTTATTTTGCTTACTCAAAGTGCACAGACTGAGTGGAAGGTTTTTTTTTTTTAGGATTTTTGGAAAGAAACTGTAACTGATTTGAATACTGATGCAAGAAAAAGGTTTTCCAAGAATTTATTTGGCTTTTTTATGGCCGACGGACTGGAATATACTTGAGTGACTGTTTATGTTGTTTTTGTTGAAACTGTGAAAATTGCTTAAGATATTTACATAGTAGTTTAGTTGTATATAGTCACCGTCTTGGATGTATTGCACATGGCACTATAAAGACAGGGTAGCACATTCATTAATCCTGATATACAAATGAAATGAATGTGTGCCAATGAGATCTAATATTGATGAGGTATAGATCCCGTGGAGTCCACTGCACCGCAATGTAATTAAATGTGTCTCGCGTTTCTGTAGATATGGGACCTTGTCAGTGGAACATTTAACAAATAATTAAGAGGATTTTATAGATCCTGTCTTTTTAACTTGGGAGCCAGCTGTGGGTTCAGCTGCTCTGAGCATTAATCTCTGCAGCAGTCAGTTATCGGATGACAATCCTGTTTCACTGCCTGAACAAGAACGTTTGTTTCTGCCCCTGTTAAAAGTAAATGTTTAATATTCCTGTGGTGTCCACCCCCAGGAGAGCCCATTCATTTATTTATATATATTCTATATATATATATTCTTAGTCTCTGTAAGTCGCCTTGGATAAAGGCGTCTGCTAAATAAACAAATAATATATATACACATATAAATGAAGAAGAAAATGTGGGTGTTATTTTAGGACGTTTTGGACAAAAGCCCTTCAGCTTTGTGGAGAGAAAAGTAAACAGTGCATTAAATAGCAAATAAATTCATTTTTGAAAAATAACAAGTTTACTACACTGTGTTTTACTTTTCTGGGACGGTTCCCTAATTTGCTCCCAGGCGTTTTGTGTTGTGAGGTTAATAGAGGTTTAGCATCCTTATACAGACGAGAATGTACCCATTATTGTTCCTGCAGGTTAAGGCAAGGGAAAAAGCAACTTCACAATGATCAGGCAAGTAGTTTAACTTGAATTGGCAGAAGTGGAAATGAAAAGCCCAGTGCAATTCCCAAACCTCTCCCTAATAGGTCCACAGGGCAGTGGCAGTACAGTCTTAATGTAATTAGGGACACCCAATGGAAAGATAACTGGATGTACAGCTGTGTCACTAAGTTTCATACCTGTAGAACGCAAGAGATTCTCTGTATTACAAAACGGTCTCTGTAATGTCTAGGTGTGGTATATAATGATGTACACATCCCTAAAGGTTTACAACTGTACTAGTATTATATATATATATATATATATATATATATATATATATATATATATATATATATATATATATGTGTGTGTGTGTGTGTGTGTGTGTGTGTGTGTGTGTGTGTGTGTGTGTGTATATATATATATATGTATGTAAAGATCCATTCAAGACCATTAAATAGAACATGTGCAGCTTTTTAAGAAAACCATCATTGTGTTTTTAATGGAGGGTTAAAAGGCTTCTTTGAATTGAATTGTGTTATTACAAAAGTTGAGCTGTGCTGGACTGTCTTTCGGCTTTTGAAAGCTTCTTTTCCTCTTTGGCCCCTCAATCCAGTCCCTACCAGTCTGCCATGTAACATGTACAATAGAAGCACTGCTGTAAATGTACAGTGCTGTAACGGGCTGCTCTTTCAGCAGGAACTACAGGGCAGTGAATCACATGGTAACAGGGGTGTGCACTCTGACCACCGGCACTCACGACTTCTAGTGAGCCACCAAGTGTCTCTTCAACGATGAATTCATGTGATTTATAGTTGGTTCAATACATGCTTTCCTTATTATTTAACTTTTGCCTTTGAAAACTCAAACCCCATCATGAATCTTATTAACATCAATACATGTCCAAAAATGGCGCTTCTCTAATAAGTTTGTGTCTTTCAAGGGCTGCTTTTCTGTTGCCGTTGAGCGACACAGTAAGCTGCTGTGCTAACACAGCCCTGCTCCTGAAAATAATTACACTGGCCTTGTAAAACCCCTTTGCAGCTCTGCATGACACACACTCGTCCTGTTAATGGAGTTCCCTTATTGTCTGGACTGTCTCGCTACTAAATGAGGTTTCCAGGACGACGATTGACGTGGCCATTAGCAATTTACAAATAGATTATTTTGTAGCGAAACGAAACAGTCATTAGGCCTACACACTAACATGAAGCCATTAGTGGCTCGATTTTACATTTAGGTGTCTGGGTCAATCTGGAGTGAAGCTTTGGGAAAATATTTTCTTTGTGTCAATAAAATTAAAAAGAACACATGAGATAGCGATACTGTATATCAGTATTAGTATTGGCATTATGAGATAGCGATACTGTAGTATCAGTATCAGTATTGGCATTATGAGATAGCGATACTGTATATCAGTATTAGTATTGGCATTATGAGATAGCGATACTGTATATCAGTATTAGTATTGGCATTATGAGATAGCGGTACTGTATATCAGTATTAGTATTGGCATTATGAGATAGCGATACTGTATATCAGTATTAGTATTGGCATTATGAGATAGCGATACTGTATATCAGTATTAGTATTGGCATTATGAGATAGCGGTACTGTATATCAGTATTAGTATTGGCATTATGAGATAGCGATACTGTATATCAGTATTAGTATTGGCATTATGAGATAGCGATACTGTATATCAGTATTAGTATTGGCATTATGAGATAGCGATACTGTATATCAGTATTAGTATTGGCATTATGAGATAGCGGTACTGTATATCAGTATTAGTATTGGCATTATGAGATAGCGATACTGTATATCAGTATTAGTATTGGCATTATGAGATAGCGATACTGTATATCAGTATTAGTATTGGCATTATGAGATAGCGATACTGTATATCAGTATTAGTATTGGCATTATGAGATAGCGGTACTGTATATCAGTATTAGTATTGGCATTATGAGATAGCGATACTGTATATCAGTATTAGTATTGGCATTATGAGATAGCGGTACTGTATATCAGTATTAGTATTGGCATTATGAGATAGCGATACTGTATATCAGTATTAGTATTGGCATTATGAGATAGCGATACTGTATATCAGTATTAGTATTGGCATTATGAGATAGCGATACTGTATATCAGTATTAGTATTGGCATTATGAGATAGCGGTACTGTATATCAGTATTAGTATTGGCATTATGAGATAGCGATACTGTATATCAGTATTAGTATTGGCATTATGAGATAGCGATACTGTATATCAGTATTAGTATTGGCATTATGAGATAGCGGTACTGTATATCAGTATTAGTATTGGCATTATGAGATAGCGATACTGTATATCAGTATTAGTATTGGCATTATGAGATAGCGATACTGTATATCAGTATTAGTATTGGCATTATGAGATAGCGATACTGTATATCAGTATTCGTATTGGCATTATGAGATAGCGATACTGTATATCAGTATTAGTATTGGCATTATGAGATAGCGATACTGTATATCAGTATTAGTATTGGCATTATGAGATAGCGATACTGTATATCAGTATTAGTATTGGCATTATGAGATAGCGATACTGTATATCAGTATCAGTATTGGCATTATGAGATAGCGATACTGTATATCAGTATTAGTATTGGCATTATGAGATAGCGATACTGTATATCAGTATTAGTATTGGCATTATGAGATAGCGATACTGTATATCAGTATCAGTATTGGCATTATGAGATAGCGATACTGTATATCAGTATTAGTATTGGCATTATGAGATAGCGATACTGTATATCAGTATTAGTATTGGCATTATGAGATAGCGATACTGTATATCAGTATCAGTATTGGCATTATGAGATAGCGATACTGTATATCAGTATTAGTATTGGCATTATGAGATAGCGATACTGTATATCAGTATTAGTATTGGCATTATGAGATAGCGATACTGTATATCAGTATCAGTATTGGCATTATGAGATAGCGATACTGTATATCAGTATTAGTATTGGCATTATGAGATAGCGATACTGTATATCAGTATTAGTATTGGCATTATGAGATAGCGATACTGTATATCAGTATTCGTATTGGCATTATGAGATAGCGATACTGTATATCAGTATTAGTATTGGCATTATGAGATAGCGATACTGTATATCAGTATTAGTATTGGCATTATGAGATAGCGATACTGTATATCAGTATTAGTATTGGCATTATGAGATAGCGATACTGTATATCAGTATTAGTATTGGCATTATGAGATAGCGGTACTGTATATCAGTATTAGTATTGGCATTATGAGATAGCGATACTGTATATCAGTATTAGTATTGGCATTATGAGATAGCGATACTGTATATCAGTATTAGTATTGGCATTATGAGATAGCGATACTGTATATCAGTATTCGTATTGGCATTATGAGATAGCGATACTGTATATCAGTATTAGTATTGGCATTATGAGATAGCGATACTGTATATCAGTATTAGTATTGGCATTATGAGATAGCGATACTGTATATCAGTATTAGTATTGGCATTATGAGATAGCGATACTGTATATCAGTATTAGTATTGGCATTATGAGATAGCGATACTGTATATCAGTATTAGTATTGGCATTATGAGATAGCGATACTGTATATCAGTATTAGTATTGGCATTATGAGATAGCGATACTGTATATCAGTATTAGTATTGGCATTATGAGATAGCGGTACTGTATATCAGTATTAGTATTGGCATTATGAGATAGCGATACTGTATATCAGTATTAGTATTGGCATTATGAGATAGCGATACTGTATATCAGTATTAGTATTGGCATTATGAGATAGCGATACTGTATATCAGTATTCGTATTGGCATTATGAGATAGCGATACTGTATATCAGTATTAGTATTGGCATTATGAGATAGCGATACTGTATATCAGTATTAGTATTGGCATTATGAGATAGCGATACTGTATATCAGTATTAGTATTGGCATTATGAGATAGCGATACTGTATATCAGTATCAGTATTGGCATTATGAGATAGCGATACTGTATATCAGTATTAGTATTGGCATTATGAGATAGCGATACTGTATATCAGTATTAGTATTGGCATTATGAGATAGCGATACTGTATATCAGTATCAGTATTGGCATTATGAGATAGCGATACTGTATATCAGTATTAGTATTGGCATTATGAGATAGCGATACTGTATATCAGTATCAGTATTGGCATTATGAGATAGCGATACTGTATATCAGTATCAGTATTGGCATTATGAGATAGCGATACTGTATATCAGTATTAGTATTGGCATTATGAGATAGCGATACTGTATATCAGTATTAGTATTGGCATTATGAGATAGCGATACTGTATATCAGTATCAGTATTGGCATTATGAGATAGCGATACTGTATATCAGTATTAGTATTGGCATTATGAGATAGCGATACTGTATATCAGTATTAGTATTGGCATTATGAGATAGCGATACTGTATATCAGTATTCGTATTGGCATTATGAGATAGCGATACTGTATATCAGTATTAGTATTGGCATTATGAGATAGCGATACTGTATATCAGTATTAGTATTGGCATTATGAGATAGCGATACTGTATATCAGTATTAGTATTGGCATTATGAGATAGCGATACTGTATATCAGTATTAGTATTGGCATTATGAGATAGCGGTACTGTATATCAGTATTAGTATTGGCATTATGAGATAGCGATACTGTATATCAGTATTAGTATTGGCATTATGAGATAGCGATACTGTATATCAGTATTAGTATTGGCATTATGAGATAGCGATACTGTATATCAGTATTCGTATTGGCATTATGAGATAGCGATACTGTATATCAGTATTAGTATTGGCATTATGAGATAGCGATACTGTATATCAGTATTAGTATTGGCATTATGAGATAGCGATACTGTATATCAGTATCAGTATTGGCATTATGAGATAGCGATACTGTATATCAGTATCAGTATTGGCATTATGAGATAGCGATACTGTATATCAGTATTAGTATTGGCATTATGAGATAGCGATACTGTATATCAGTATTAGTATTGGCATTATGAGATAGCGATACTGTATATCAGTATCAGTATTGGCATTATGAGATAGCGATACTGTATATCAGTATTAGTATTGGCATTATGAGATAGCGATACTGTATATCAGTATTAGTATTGGCATTATGAGATAGCGATACTGTATATCAGTATTAGTATTGGCATTATGAGATAGCGGTACTGTATATCAGTATTAGTATTGGCATTATGAGATAGCGATACTGTATATCAGTATTAGTATTGGCATTATGAGATAGCGATACTGTATATCAGTATTAGTATTGGCATTATGAGATAGCGATACTGTATATCAGTATTAGTATTGGCATTATGAGATAGCGATACTGTATATCAGTATTAGTATTGGCATTATGAGATAGTGATACTGTATATCAGTATTAGTATTGGCATTATGAGATAGCGGTACTGTAGTATCAGTATTAGTATTGGCATTATGAGATAGCGATACTGTATATCAGTATTAGTATTGGCATTATGAGATAGCGATACTGTATATCAGTATTAGTATTGGCATTATGAGATAGCGATACTGTATATCAGTATTAGTATTGGCATTATGAGATAGCGATACTGTATATCAGTATTAGTATTGGCATTATGAGATAGCGATACTGTATATCAGTATCAGTATTGGCATTATGAGATAGCGATACTGTATATCAGTATTAGTATTGGCATTATGAGATAGCGATACTGTATATCAGTATTAGTATTGGCATTATGAGATAGCGATACTGTATATCAGTATCAGTATTGGCATTATGAGATAGCGATACTGTATATCAGTATTAGTATTGGCATTATGAGATAGCGATACTGTATATCAGTATTAGTATTGGCATTATGAGATAGCGATACTGTATATCAGTATTCGTATTGGCATTATGAGATAGCGATACTGTATATCAGTATTAGTATTGGCATTATGAGATAGCGATACTGTATATCAGTATTAGTATTGGCATTATGAGATAGCGGTACTGTATATCAGTATTAGTATTGGCATTATGAGATAGCGGTACTGTATATCAGTATTAGTATTGGCATTATGAGATAGCGATACTGTATATCAGTATTAGTATTGGCATTATGAGATAGCGATACTGTATATCAGTATTAGTATTGGCATTTCATATTATATAAGCTTAGTTTACATAATTGCAGTTGAATACAAATCTGTTCACTACTTAAGCGTGACTTGTAGCCGGATGCAACATTTTAAATGCCCTGAATACATTAATAAACCCTCGCACACCTTGGCCCTTTGATTTTAAATCACTGTGATGCTCAACTCTTATTAGCACTGTAAGATGTAACTTTTTTTTCCTTTCCCAGCAGGGTTCTATCTGCAAGAAAACGAATGGTTCCATTACCAGCCTCCTAATAGATGAAGTGTAATTAACATTGTCATGCGGATCATTTTCATTTTTCTCTCCTGCCATTACTCTTTTAGCTCAGTTTTGTCTGCTTCTAGCAAAAGCCTGCTTGATTATAATGCATTGTCACTACTGAAGCTCACAGACTCACCACAGAGATGCAGAAATAATGTAATGCAGTACAGTGTGCATTTGTAGAAGTTTTACTATTGACTCATTTTAATTTACAATATAAAATGAGCTGCCATCTATGGGCTATATTCTGGTATATTTCTGTCTGTAAAAACAGGACGATTTGTATTTTATTGATTTAAATGATGACGGTATTAAGATCTGTGTGTAATGACTCTTATACTGTAAAACAAAACAAAAAAAAATAGTTACTATATTTTATTTGACAAGTATGTATTTATAAGGGCATGATGTTTGATGCTGCCATCTGGTGAAATCCAAGGGAAGCACACCTGTGCATGCAACAGGTATCAGTTGTGTATGACATTGATAGGGGGAAATGATTAAAGCGAGCATGCATACAGATTCAGTTGTTGTTTCTTAAAAGGATGTTTAAATGCACGCCTTTTGCTTGGCGCACCTCATTAGAAGAAAGGGGTCTAATTCCCATGTTGAACACTTTTCATAAGTGCTATGGCTTTAAATTATGAAAAACGTTATGCCTTTATTAACTTCCAGTAACACACATATTATTGTAGGAGGTCGTTTAGATTGTGTTTAATTTTCTGTCTGCTAGAGATTAAATTAAAATTTAAACAATAAGAAAGAGGAGATGGTTTATACATCATCACTTTTTAACGGCTTTGTACTGTATTGAAAAATAACTGCATTTATATCCAGTTATATGGTCCCGTGGCTTTAATGCAAGAAGTACCGCTTGCAGAGTTACGGTTAACAAATAAGGGTCTGCTTATGCCATTGTGTTTTCAATTGAGTTTTTGTTAGGAAAAATAGATCCATCCTCTTAAATCCATCAACTACAGTGCTTTTATTTAAAGATTGATATTTTCTTAACAAGAGGTAATGTATTCAGTAGGACAATAAAAATCTAACATGCGTGTGGTACAGTATATTCTAAAACAACAGGGAGCCTAATTTAGAATCCAATACGTCTCCCATTCAAATATTTGGGGTAGCACTTTACATTGTGTCTCCTAATTACTGTGTATATAGTAGTTACATAGTAAATACATGTGTACATAAACGTAATTACAATGCTGTTATGCATAGTTACAATGCACTTGATGTGTACATCTTTTGAGCATGTTATATGCAAGTACACAATGGTATCAGAAAAGAGTTAGGGTGATAGCGTACACTAAGTCAGTTGTAACTATGCATAATAGCATTACTATTGCCACCTTTTAGTGGTTGTATTGCAGCTGATGACTCTGGGCTCAACACATCGCTGTGGTTGATAGCAAACACATCTGCTGGCAAGGAAGATTTCATTACATGGTTTCCCAACAAACATCATACCTAACCATGCCGGAAAAAATCCTGAAAGGATTCACTTCGGACCTCGGGCTGACTCAGGAGGAATCACCCTCAGGCAAAAATGATGACAAATTCCCAGTGTGTGCCTCCAGAACTCCCAGCAGAGCTCTGGCCCTCCCCGGACTGTTTTCTGAGCACCTTTTCATGCTTCCGTTAACTGTACTCTAGGGATAATCTAATGGGCAGTAATATTTTATCATGAGCCATGAACTCTTCTGCTGCACTTTGCTTTACATTTTGCAAAATCACTTAAGACTTTATATCTAAATTATTCACTCCCTGTGGAAGTCAGAGGCATTTATTCCCTCACACCGAGGGGGCCGTAAAAGAGCTGCATGGATATTTTATACACTTTGTACACACTTACATTTTCACATGACGAACGTTTGCTGTTTGAGGAGTTTAGCACGTTTCCCGGTGAGAAGCCAGCACTCTTTTCATGGAGCTAAAGGGGATCATTACAGCACATGTGTGTTCACCATTCAAGAACCAGTTGGCAGACTACGCTGTGTGCTTTTTGTCCTGTGTTGAACCTCTTTATCTCATGAGTACACAACACATTGCTTTAGCCATGACAGCAAACCAACGAGCAGCCCAGGTAGGCTATGCAACTGTTTTGCCCCCAGCTGATTTTGCCACTGCAGTCTCCTACAATCAGGATTCATTTTGTATTAAACCATGAAGTGCTGTTGTACATCCCTCCATCATTTCTTCATCTCAGCCCCTTGTTTAGCAGAAAGCAGCCCTTGTTCTGTTTGTGTGCAGACACAGGCTCCATCTCCCATTGATCCAGTTTAATACCATGTCTCTGTGTGAACCAAGCAATGCACATCTAATCTGTACAAGCTCCCATGTAATAAAGTACCCCAGTAATAAAATAACTCGATTTCTGATGACACCAAAAAAATGCCCATCGATACGACCTTAACAGACTGTCACCTGGAAGCACTTCCTCATGTTTTTACATTGCCACTGACATATTTGCACCATTACACACACGTCCACTCAAGCGATGCATCATTAAGCAATGCATGTTTTGAAGGAAATCCAATATGATCATGGTCAGATGGGTACTTCAAAGAATGGGGTTAGATAGAAAGAGATGTCTTTTCTGTAAGGGAAATGTGAAATAATGGCATTATGCACGACAATCTGTGCAGCAATATGGGACTGCAGTATCAAGGATGTCCCCGGGGAGTGATACTGGTCGATGCCTTTTCTTTATTGCTGGCATGGTTAGTGTTACTGGAGATGGAATTCAGCAGAGAGAAACCGTTCAGTCTCATCAACAATGTATATTTAACCCCTGGAGAAGAGGGCTCTCAAAGTTACTGTAACAGTGGATGAGTAAGGCAGCGTGGGAGCCGTGTGGTTCAGATCTGCTCTGCACGTCTGGAATGGCATTTTTAAGTGAATCACTCCCTTACCCTCTAAGAGGGTGGTCCCTCCCGGGCAGCCTTAAGGCATGTCCAAGGGGCAATATGGGGAAGATGCAATGACAGCCGCTCCCGTAACCCATGCACTGTGGATAAATGCAGAACGCTCTTCAACCACACACACAAAAGAAGCAAGGAAAACGTATTTGCACGTGCTTTGCATGGCTTAATTGGTGTAAGCCTACTTTTCAAACTCCCATGGTTTAAAACTGGATTATACGAAAAGTGTTTTTCTTCAGATCCGAATGGCGTACCATTTGGATGCATATCATTCAAAGCACAACCACATCTTTTCAATGTGTCCTTAATTGACTAGGAAGGCCGATCTTCTGCAGAACAGACATTGTTACAGTCGCTGGTCTCGTTGGGATTGAGCTTGCCAATGTCACATGACTGAAGCCTCCTTATGTAACCCCAGGACTGCACACACAGCTGCAGTCTAACTAGGATGTTGGTCATCTGGTGCCCAGCTGAGCTATGGAGCTTAAACCCACTTCACCCTGCGAGCCGATCACACACCATGAACCTGGATAAGAGCAGCAGTAATTGTCACACGGCAGGGCAGACTGCGGTTTCGTGCCCAGGACCCTGATGATCGATTAGAGAGTGGGCTTGATTAATCTTGAAGGATCTGATCTAAACTGCAATGGGAGATGCATGCTCACTCTGACATTAAACTTTATCTTTGATCTCTGGCTCATACGTCTCATGTTAATATATGTTGGCACACAGTATTTTACAGTACAGTTAACGACACACAGATCACATCACTTATTACAAATGCAATGCGCCAGTTTTATTTTGCATGCGTGCCTTTCTGGATTTATTTTGTTCCTTCACACTCTCCTACTAAGTACATTTTTATACACATTTTTAACTTATGAAAGAATGTAGTTCTGATTACGAGTGTCTCAACATCTCCAATTCGTAGACTTGTTTCCTGTGCCTTTCATTCATATCCTGTGCATGTCCAGTGCAATCTAACGGCAGATCTAATATCTGTGTGCCCACGGGCTGTAGGCTCCAGTGTTAAATATATTGCTTTTTGCTACAATTTTGTTGAGGCAAAAGAGAAGAAAGCAAATAAACATACAGCATCTACATCTTTGCTGTTTTGTTAGTTCATATGTCAACTATGCATCAGTTTTGTCCCTTTTGTGACGCCAGCCTGGAAAGGGAACTAGAACACTTTCTGTTTCATAGAAGTAGACTTTCTACTCAGTCTATTTTTAGGAGGTACAGCACAGGCTGATAAATAGGTTGAAGGGAAGATTTCAAGTGCAGCACAAAAACTGCTTCTTCTCCGGCTACCCTCTCTCTATACAGATAAATAAACAACACATACAAAATGCCAGGGTTTGCAAGCTTCTCTCAGCACAAATCAATAGCAATGGCTGCATACTGTGCTGCACAGCGCTCTCTTTTTGAAGCCACACATCCCTCATGCACTGCTGAGGAAGAAGGAATTCTGGGTCTGTTGAAGTACAAAACGAAATATTGTAAAGTGGTTCTGCAACTAGGTTTAGTTTGTTCCAGAGGTTTTTAAGTTGCCGGAGGAAGTCATGCTTGAGATCTGCTTGTTGTCAGTGTCATTCGTTCTAATGCCCGGGTTGAGTGAATGCTGGAGACGGAGGGTGCTGACAGCAGCACTAGGTCATGTATACATTTCACAACACTGTAGTGGAGGCAGTGAATGCACACATCAGAACTGTCCTGGTGATACACTGGTAAGTCATGGCTCTGCACTCACTCACTCACTCACTCAACAAAACCCATTTCAGTTTCTGTCTTCACATTAGGTTGCTACTGTATTCTGCGGTTCTGCTCAGATATGTATAGCTGTCAAAAACCTACAATGCATTTGATGAAGAATGGTTTCTACCCCTTTTCAAACAATTGTCCTTGTACACACTTCTAAAAGTTGGCTGCTATAATGAGTATCGTGATAAACATTGTGTAAAGTATAGTAAAGACATAGAAAAACGATAGTTAACTATAAAAAATATGAATGTCTACCATACATAAGATACATTTGAAAATCAGTGTGCAAGACAGCATGAACCCTTTCATTCCCTATGCACTGTATTCACTGATCTAAACACAGCCCTGTAGTTTTGTAAAGAAAACAAGAACACACGTCTAACAGTATTCAACTTTGGGAATTCTGTAATATAAAAAGTGTGGGATGATTGGATTACTGGGAATCTGTGAAATACAGAATATGTTGGAGTATCCAAATAGGATTTCATTCCTGAAAGCTCCTGAGCCAACATTAACATAAGTTGTTCCGTAATCTTGCTGAGGGGATTAAACTCTCTTTGAATTGCTTTCAGAGGCTGCAGGATATGCTGTTTCAATAATGACACTCTGACATATTTATAAAGCTCTGTATTAGACCTCAGTAAATGTTAATAATACATGATTTGCCATTACTTCACAAATGAAGCTTAATATTTATAATGATTATCGGCTCCAGGACATGCTGTTCTCATGCAACATCTGAACGTATTTATATACCAGATAGCATCCTTGCACCCTGGTGTGTGTGTGTGTGTGTGTGTGTGTGTGTGTGTGTGTATTTATTTTATCTATATAAGTGTATGTATAAAAGTATATATTTTGAAAGCCACAACTCTTCACCTTTTTAATACGCTGAACAGCAACTAACTTTTGGTTGATAGAAAGGGAGACGTGTTTCCTCTTGTGAGCCATTTCCAATGAAACGGAAAGCAATTCTGGTACAGAAACTACAATACAGTACTGTCTGTTGGCTTGCACTATACTATACTCAAATGAATTGAATTAAATAAATGATGACCGTGCTCTTCCACACAGATACACTGATTTCCGCACTAATAAAGCATGCGATTACCCGCTTCCGCATAGATCAGATGATTTCAGTACTGTATTAAACCACACGGATTATCGAAACGCCCATTATTGAAACACAGATTAACGGGGGTCTACTGTATAAAGATGCTACTCTTCCATCTGAACCACTAGGAGTTACAGTAGGTGTGCTTCAAGTAAGTGTGCATTGGAACAAATGCGATTTACATAGACTTTGAGCCAGGGGGACTGTTCAGTCGGAAATGAACAGAATCAAAGACCCAGCCTTATTGGAAAGATTTGGTTCATGTGCAGGGCATTCCGTTTGGCTGTGAAGGCTGGGATTGGCTGTGTGGCTTGTGGATGAGGGATGAATTACTGCGCTGATAATGTGGGAAGGAAGACGGGTCAAGGCACCCGTTTCTCAGCTGTTACACAATGCCACGTCTGAAGGCTGGCACACGAAAGGAGCTAGAGACGAAAAGAGGAGATGATGAATCCCAGCGCACAGAGGAAATCGAGTAGAAAACATGCTGCTGCTAGGCACAGGTCACTGTAAGAAGCATTGTGAGACCAGATTAACAAAGAAATAGCAATGACAGACAGACAGTCAGAATGGCTTTGTGTGACTACAATCCAAATAATTTATGTTATATTATGAACGAACTGTGTGGGATTTGGTTAAATGTTTGTCATTTGAAAGCACATGAAAGAAAGTCAGGTGCCATGAAGCCTCTGCTGTTTGTTTTCTAGGTATTTTCTACAATGACTTGAGGAGATGTTCATGTTGCTTAAATAACCACTTGTATTGATTCCTGATGCAGATTCAGTGTTTTGAAGACCCTGCATGGTCGATATTATCCATTTGTGGAAATGCAGCCTCAGGATGGTTGCTGGTCTTGTTGACAAAACAAAGCCTAGTTCTATAGCTAGATTAAGCACAGCCATTCAAACGACATGATGTGATTAATCTATGGAGCCTAAAGTAACTAAACCTTAGGCCCCCAGTAGCTCATATGGGACAGCTAGCATTCTCATCTAGTTAATTGTCTTACAATGGAGCGCTTTAACTCTGTCTTATTTTATTTTTTGACAGGAGTAAACAAAACATTTCTGTCTAAATGTTCTTTGATTTGTTCCACTCCTCCACTAATTGGACTCAAGAGTCACAGCTGGCAGATCTCTCTAGTTTTAACATGGAGGATGCCTAGACAACATCATCAGATACCTTGAGATTAAGAATAAATGGAGATCTCAATTGTTCACGTGTTTATATATATATATAAATAAATAATAATAATAAAGAGCCCGGAAACATTTATGTGAAGTATTTGTATAATAACGTCAATGTTGCCACGAGCCTTTTAGCTTGACTCTGTGTCGTGTCAGACGTTAGCAATGCTTATCATGACTCACACTAACTTTGCCATTTCAATTTGTCAAAGCACCAAGGAGCCTAATCAGCTTTGGGTTTTAATTAAACCACTCTCAACAGACTTTCATATTTTCTTGCTGTCTAACCTAGAGAATTGTTTCCAGGTTCCAATGACATGCGTTCCACTGTTATTTCTTAAAGGAAATTGGCAGTGCGGTGGGATTGTGTTCTGATTGGTACAGGTAGATGTGTCATTGGTCACATAAGGACCTGATATTAACAGTATAGGCGAATAGATTAAGCCCTGGCATGTCCACTGGGACACATTGCACAACATGGCCCTGTTTACTAGTCGGGTTGTGGATGCTTCTTTCAACCATTGTTTTTTTATGTCTTCATAAGTAGCAGTGACAGAAGCGCACAGCAATACGAGATTCACAAGGCAAACAAAGCTTGATTAGTGGGGCAATCCCAGTGGCTCTGGTAGCAATCCCCCAGTTGATGAATGACCCCG
This sequence comes from Acipenser ruthenus, assembly GCF_902713425.1. Classification (NCBI taxonomy): domain Eukaryota; kingdom Metazoa; phylum Chordata; class Actinopteri; order Acipenseriformes; family Acipenseridae; genus Acipenser; species Acipenser ruthenus. The sequence continues at coordinate 1,705,293 of NC_081209.1, forward strand.
TTGATTTCCATGTGCAGGTCTTGTACAATTTGATTTCCATTACAGCTGTTAAGAGTAAAGAGACTTGCATGCACTGCTGGGCATGCTGGTTTTAATAATACTGGTGCACAAAAGGCCCTGATGTAAACACCAGATCAGTTGAAGAGACAACAGGAATACACAAGGGACTAGGTGGTGCACTGGCTTAATGCGCTAGTCTTGCACTTCAGCAGGCATGGGATTTAATCTGGTTCAGGTTACACATGACTTTGGTTGTCCCATCTTTACCATCACAGTTGCCACTGGTCAACAAGGGAGGCTAACGGTTATATGCTTCAACCCCTGAGCAGGGTAGGATAGTATATCGTGTCTCCAGTCCAGTCCTCCTAACATTGTCTTTTTAAGTAATTTGCAAGAGTGCTTTAAATAAGTACAGATCAAACTTCGCCTGTGGCTACTTAATCAATACAGTAATTTACTTGTGAATTAAGAGGAGTAATAGGCACAGGCATTCCTAACATCTCATCCTCTAATATCATAATAGCGCTCCAGATCTGAGCCCAATTCACTTAATAACCATGCAGCAATTTTTGCAAGATTAACATATTAACATTTTCTTCAAACCATAGCTTATTCCCACCTCTCCAGCTCCTTCCTCTTCAGCTCCCCCCCCTCTCCAGCTCCCCCCCTTTCCAGCTCTCCCCTCTCCAGCTTCCTTGCATCTATAAAAATGGAAGCCTGAAAATTCCATTCCAGCAGAGAAAGGAAAAATAATTGGAAGAAAAAAAACAATGTCATGGAATCACAAGCTCCGGGGAAGATAATTGCCTTCTTAAAAAGGCATTTCCTAACATTGCCTTGGAAGACATTTCAATTATGAGAATGATCAAGCTATCTGGTGAGCACCATGGTAGCCCTAAGAACAAATAAAGTGACTCACTTGATAAACGTACAAGATGCTAATAAGGGCAACCCGTGGAGCTTGACCAAGAACAAGTTCAGTTTTCAGTGAAAATCACAGCACTGCTCTTAATAATACTAAGAGTATTAAGTTGGTGGCTGCAGGATTATTCGCCCCTGGTTAGAAAATCCTATACGGCAGACATATAGTGGAGACACGTGTGCTTGTGCGTGCGTGCATTTGTGTCTGTGCGCATGCGTGTTTGCTTGCGTGCATGTGTGTCTGCGTGTGTGCGTGCATGTGTGTCTGTGTGCGTGTCTGCATGTGTGCATGTGCGTGCGTGCGTGCATGTGTGTCTGTGTGCGTGTGTGCATGCTTGCGTACGTGCGTGTATGTGCGGAGTGTGATATTCCCATGTTAACCCTTTTGTGTGAGGTGTGTTGTTGGCCTCAGCATATTTAATAACCACATGCAGTAAACCAAGCAGATATTGATTTGAATGGGTTCTCTGCCAGCAGTAGTACAGTTTTAAATTCAGACAGTGGCGTGGCTGTGAACAGGCTGGGCAGCTATCCACCGACATGCTGGTGGGTAAAACAGTGAAGTTAAAAAATGCTCAACTGTTGCCAGCAGAACAATGTAGCAAACAAAGTATTAATAGGCTTTGGCACGTCTCCAGCTGCTGAAGTTCTGCACCAGCTAGCCAGATCTCAGCTTGCATGTCTCAGAACTCTTGGTCTACATGCTCAGCAAAGCTTAACTGCATAGATCAACCCTTAAAACAGTCCATCTCTACAGTACACTTATTTCAAAAGCTTGCAGGAACATAATCAATGGGGGTGGGTGACTTGGTCTAAAAGAGCAAATCTTTACCATGTTTAATCATAATTGAACCAAAAAAGTGGTGTTAAACAGTACTGTGGTTTAATCCCAGGCCACTGTGCTGTGCTCATTAGATCAGCTTTCTTTATACGGATGAAGACACAGCCCTGCTTGTACTCCAGTAGTGCTGAGGTCTATTCAAAGACCCCTGCTTTAATAGCAGCAGTGTGGAGTAGTGGTTAGAGCTTTGGACTCTTGACCGGAGGGTCGTGGGTTCAATCCCAGGTGGGGGACGCTGCTGCTGTACCCTTGAGCAAGGTACTTTACCTAGATTGCTCCAGTAAAAACCCAACTGTATAAATGGGTAATTGTATGTAAAAGTAATATGATATCATGTAATAATTGTAAGTCGTCGTGGATAAGGGCGTCTGCTAAGAAATAAATAATAATGTCATCTCAAGAGACGGGTCAGCCTAATCTGGGGAGCGCCACTTGAAGAGCAAGTACCAGCTGCATCACAGAAGCTGAAATGTCAATACACTGGGTACTAAACTGATTATGCCATGCAGAGATTTACAATTTGAAATACCTGATAAACTGGCTATGACAGTGCTTACTAAGGATTTACAGCACTGAATGATAATTCATTTCTTAGAAAAATATGACATCCTCTTTATCGTATCACAGTTTCGTGCGGTTACTGCTGTGTCCTCTGTTTAAGGGACCTCTATTGATGCAGGACTCTATTTAGAGATATGAGAGTACGGGGTTGTGGTAAGTTGCTGTCATTACACCCCTTTAGTTTATATTAGTTTAAGACAGAGCAGCTACTAGTCTTAATTGACACTATACACGTACTCTGCAGTATTTGTTTCTCATCCGTTGTGCTGCTGTTGTTGGTCATGCTGTGGTTTGCTTCTGTCCAGGTTACTTACAGTTATACTGTACACTAGTATTGTAATATCCCAGTAATGGAGCTGGTTTTTTTTATTAAACAGTTCACAGCATGTATTCAGTCTTCATGCATGCCCCAGTTCAGCCCTTGTCTGTTGAGATGTTTTAAAGGGACCATGGTACTCTGGTTGTTTTGTTGTGTGGAGTGCAGCGTTGTGATTCTCCTGCTGTATTTTTAAACAATGACTCATGCTTGTTTATCATGCCAGAATAAATTGGTACGTTCTCTTGAGAGAATTAGCATCAGAAACAAATGCATGTAAAACAAAAAATGTCAACAATGAAATAACCATGTATTGAGACGCATGCATCTGTAATTTTAAAATGAAGCTGATAACTGATCTCAAAGCCTTGTTGACAGAGTCGCGTTGGGCTTACTTACTGTGACACATCAAGTGTAAAGTTAATAATTATTATTAAAAAACTGTAGCAGCCAGACTTTTATCAAAGCACCAAAGCGCAACCATGCGAGTAAAATTACATTGTTTTAAAATCGTCCTCAAATCTACATGTTAATTTACATCCAGCTACACAGTACATGGGAACAAGTGTCAAGAGATTCTATAGAGTGTTCTCCAGTGCTGTATGGATAATGCATTGTTAGTGCATACATTACCACGTAGATAGCATGTTCACCAGCCTGCATCATTCTTCACTCTTAATTAATAAAGTAGATTAACAGGGTCTGAGTTTAGGTCCATAGTAGTAGTATATATTATCAAACTTACCAATGAAGTGGTTATTACAATATGTTTGATGACAACTGATATATCTGAAGATAATGGGTAATAATTGCTCTCGTTCTCTGTTTTTTTCCAGGACTCTGAAATTCTGAACACGGCCATATTAACAGGGAAGGCGGTAGCCGTCCCTGTAAAGATCGTCACGGTGGAGGAGGATGGCACAGTGACGGAGGTGGAGCAGGTGACGGGGTGTCAGTCAGCAGATGAAGATGTAGTGAAGGTAGGTACAGCCTCACTGCTTGTGCGAGGCAGCAGTGAGATGTTAAAGAGGTAGGTAGAGGCGCCAGCTCATGGGAGAATTACTAGAAACACTAGGAGAATACTAAAGTTCAGTGATAAACGTTTTGACTAGAAGTCTTTCTCAAGGTGTTATAATTAGTTTCGATTCACTCCACTCCCCCAATTGATAGTGTGAGCAATCTCCTAATGGAGGAATGTGAGTGTGCTGATTTTACACGTAGTTGACAAGAGCCTTGTGAGTGGCACTAGTTGCAGCAGGACAAACACCCAGGCAAGCCTAGGTTAAGGTCCCAAACCATGTTCAGATAAACTGTGAAAATAATGTTCATACCGCAAAGGGCTTGAAACTTTATTGAAAAGGTGATTAACACATAATCAATGATGTGCCAGTTCCACCCAAGTAAACATTCTTCTTCATTCCATGGCTTATTACACTTCTTTTTTTTATCTACTTTATTTCACAGCTAAAAATGTAATTGAACTGAGCCTAGAGTGTTTCTGAGGCAGTGCGCAGGATAAAGACTTTCAATTCATTTCAGTAAGATCAATCAAGTGCAGCTGGCCATGTAGCAATGGCTTCAGGATCGAGGCTTAGCATTGGAGGGCATTCATATTTTTGAATATGCTGCATTATTACTACGTTTGCCCTCTTTACCTGTGCATGCTGAAAGTAGCATCTTAATACCTTGACAAAGCATATTTACAAGAACACACTGGGTCTTTAACATTCTAGAACCATTCCCAGCAATACGGAGAGTGCTTATCTATTTTTAAAATTCTAGAACCATTCCCAGCAATACGGAGAGTGCTTATCTATTTTTAAAATTCTAGAACCATTCCCAGCAATACGGAGAGTGCTTATCTAGTTTTAAAATTCTAGAACCGTACCCAGCAATACTGAGAGTGCTTATCCATTTTTAAATTTCTAGAACCGTACTCAGCAATACTGAGAGTGCTTACCTCATCTATTTTTTGTTATTGTAAAATGGAAATGAGTTAGCCCACACTACCCAATTGCGAACTGAAATTGCAATCCAAGATTTCCATAATTTCATTTCTTTTCTTCTAATAAATTGAAGACAATAACTTGTAGAAACCGAACATTGTTTTGATTGCAGTGACTCTCTTAAGTGCATTTTCCATTATATAAAGCAGTTATCTGTAAATGAATATCTGCAATGCTATTCTTTGGGATGAAGAATTAAATGCATAAGCTGCCCTTCATGTACTGTTAGAAAATGCTTATTCCCCAGCAGGGTGTATTGTTTAATTTCCAGTAGGGGTCGTAGCTGCTTTGGGCCTGAAGCACAAAACACCAAAATTCATTAAATCAATAACTGACTGGAATTCCATTAGCAACAATATAATTACATACCATAGAAGCTACTTCTTAATTACGGTACTATTAAACTCAATGTTACAGTAATTTGCCATAAGCATACACACTGAGAAATTGATGTTTATGACTTAGAAGTTCAATATATTCAGTAATAGTAACATGTTAATTAATTAACTAAGAAAGTGTCCCTTTAAATAATACATTTTAAATACAGGTTAAAGTCTTGAGTATGGTGGCAGTTCTTTACATGTCCCTTGGTCTGCAGTTCTGTGAGACCAGTTCACATCTTTCTCTGCAGTACCAATCCTATCCACTAGATTGGGCATTTGAGGCTTGATAAGTGGATACACTTTTTAAAAGTGCCTGCATGCAGAAAAAGATGTGTTATGAATATCCTGAACTGTTCACACTGTGTATCACTGTTCAAGAAGAAGAAGAAGAAGAAGAAGAAGAAGAAGAAGAAGGGTTTATAAAATGTAATTGCACAATGATGAATAACCGTGAAGTATTTGAAATATGCAGAAACAGATGGTCAGAATCTAGGAAATTAAACATACAAGTAGTCAACATAGGCTAGCCGCTACAGTATGTCTCAATATAAACATGTGTCTTAATTACAGTGGATTCCTTGGTTTAATTACAGTGAGTATAACTAGTAGCAACATCTCTTCCAAACCAAGCAGCTTCATCACTGAACAGTGGCCTCCAGATGTATACATTTTGAAAGCCCTGCTCACCACAGTAATGACCTGTCCAACTGGCCACATTGCTCTTCTAAAATGCTTTACCTGCTGCTTCTTGGGGACTTGGCATGCGTTCAATCAATCACTCAGTCGATCAATCAATCTAACAATTAGCCATTTAAAAAACATAGATTTGCACAAAGGGAATTCTCTATGTGTCTCGCGGTTCAAAGGGGACCTGCTTGGAAAATCAATAAGTGCTGCTTCCAGCCAGCAGAAGTTTCAATTTACAAGAGCGGTTTAACAAAAATGTATTGATTTTTAGCTTGCATGCCTCAGCTGCTTGGTACCCTCCTGGTGTTTTCTTTTTGACAACTTCTAAAACTTCTAAAACCTTAATAGGACTGTATTTTCTGCTGTGTTAAAAAGCAATGGGGTAAACAGTCGCGATTGCATTGTTTTAAGGCACAGAGGATTTTAAAAAGCGAATGCAGGTTTTCTGACTGTTTCAGGCATAGCTGCATGTGCCAGGGAGGCAGCTCCATTCTGACCTCACAGGGTCCTTTCAACAGCTGTTCAAAGCTGCTATTCCATTGAAGTTCTGTGGTTTAGTTCAGATTTTAAGAGTGCCGTTTAAAGCGATGTTTTTGGGTGTATTAAATAGGCCATGCAATCAATCATCTTGGTTTCTCGCAAATGAACTGAAATGGCTGAGGGAGCTGTCGGAAACCACACTGTGGGTCTGTGATAAAGACGAATGATATCTCGCCATATGGAGGAATATTGCAATCACACCAGCTAGGTCTGTATAATTAATTCCTGACCAGACAGCTACCATATTCTGTCTGTATAGAGTATCTTATCTTACTACTGTAACAGTTAAGAAAAAAAAAAAAAAGTTTTAAAGTATTTGAGCAGTGTCAAAGCTAGTTAGGGCTGAACCTCTGTACCTTATTTTAAAAGGTCACAGAAACATGATACTGGAAACCTTTTGTCCTTGGCTCGTAAAATACTGAGAATACAAATGGTCTGAGACCTGCCTGGGGTATTCATGCGGATGTCCCAATCTTCTAACCTTAGCAGCTCAGTCATAAATGTTATCCCTGCTAATCAATAACTAATTACTTTGCAATTACCTTCTAATTCATAACACGTGGTATATTATGGGAAGGACAGAAAGAGTGCAGGACTGTGCATGTGTAGTTGGTGCTGTAGAGTATATGTATATATAATGTGTGTATATGTGTGTTAATTCTACTTCTGAACAGATATTTTGTATTCAGGTTACCTGCAGACCGGGCGTTACTTTGTGTCCATTCACCGGCACATCAATAGGAAAGCCATTTCATTCACAGTCTCAAGCCCACAGAGAGCCATTAGTGGGCTCCCTGCTTTTATTACCATGTAATTACCTTTACTGACAAAGTGCTCAAGGACGTGGCAGTTAACAGGTAAAGGTCTTGTGTATTTTACAATGTCTCAAGGAGCCCCTTGGGAAAAGGTATGAGATCTCTCACTTATCTAATGTGTTTTTCTTCTTATCAAGATTCACTTTGCACTGTGGATGATTTTCTATATCAGTCATCTCACCCTGGGGACATTTTGACACTCAGAAGCACCCCTGAGAAGGTCTGGGCTCTTAAACATGTCTTCTCTTGAAGTTCTGCTGGTACACCAGAGTGTAACCGTTAACCTGTCCCCCCCAGCAACAGCAATGCATCAGTAAGAAACACCACATAGAACCAAGGTGGTGTTTCCTGCGTCCTCTGGGTAAGTGTTGCTGGGGGGAAAGGTTAGTGGTTACAATCTGGTGTAGCGAAGCTTTAAAAAGTCACCAGGATGCGATAACTGAAAATGATACACAAAGGGAATCTAAACAAGAAGGCAATTTGTACGAAAATTATTTTTAAGGAACAAAAAGAAGTGTGCATGTTTGTCAAATGAAAATGTGTTGAAGGTTAAATTGGGATAAAGAAACAGTTCCTTTGCGTAATGGATTTGTGTCTATTAGTTCTCTTTACGATTCAAATGAACACCTACCCTACTTTAGTCATTGAGTATTATACTGCAATACCGGGAACCCTGCTGTGATTGATCTTTAGTCTGCAAACCTGGCATTAACAACAACAGGAGCTTCTTCTCCCCTCCCCTCCCTTTGGTTAGCAGCCTGACTGCATGCACTTGGTAGTACCATACTAATACTTCACAGCTGCCAGACATTCAAATAGCTCCTCTTTAAATGAATGACTGAGGAAAAGAAGCGCCGTGGGATTTATTCATTGGCCTCTTAGTTAGCATATTATTCTGATTCCTGAACTGTGTTATTGAGTGTTCCTTTCCGCTGTGGAGAGAAGCACAGGAATCTGCATCTCAGTACTGGGTGATTTAATGGGATCAATGCTGCAGCTGGAGGAATTGTCTTAAAGATGAGCATTAGGGAGCATTTCTATTCTAGTTCATAAATGTGAGGTGACAGGCTATGCGATTAACTCCCTGGATTTATAAAGAAATGTTATTACCTTAACAAAATACAAATAATAAAGGAAATTGAGAAAGCAGGGGGAGGTTTGTAATAGAATTGGGCATTGACATACATATAAATCAGAAGAGGAAGCTGGTGTAATACGAGTTATGAAAGCTACCAGCTAAAGGTCCTAAACAGATCAACAGCTGATAGTCTTCAAGACCCCAGAGAGGAACTCTGTGTCTGTGCTTCAAAGTTCACAGGACTGCGGTGAAGAACAAACAGTAAAAACAAGAAACGCTGTTGAACACACAATGCACTGTGTGTCACTGCTGCAGTTTGAGAGTCTGTCTGACCTGGCTTGAGTAGCATTACTTTTCAGATCTAGCAAACATAGCAACCCCTCCAAATTAGTCCATGCATTTCAATGTTATTTTAATATATCATGATGTACAGCAGACACAGTCCTCTACCTAAACCGTATAGTTGCCATTTCTATTTGTTGTTTTTTTCGTGTGCATTTTGCACACAACTGTAGAAAAATTATCTTTGTAGTTCCATAAATGTATTAATATCAATCATAGAACTAGGTCATGCTAAAGAAATGTAGTGAATATTATAGATTGGTGGCACTGTTTTTGAAAGGTTTCCTTTTAATCTTAAGAGGCTAAAACAGCATGGCTTAACTAACCTGAGTCGGTGCAGAGGGCTGAGTCACAAGTCCTTGTGCTGTATGTAGGGAACTGTTGCACTGTGATGCACTGTTACCACCTGCATAAAATCCGTCAGACTGAAATGGCAAAGACACGATGGAGTCAAAATAACGAGCAGGACTGCATGCGACTTACTTATCTTAAAGATATATTTAACAAAAAAGATCCATTAGATAGAGAGATGTGGCAATGTTAGTGCCTGCTGTACCAGACGTCTCTCTGTCCTACAATAGGGCGATCTCTCTCAAAACTTTACAGCAGGATTCATGGTGCCTCTCTTAACTAACTCTGTCGCTTGCAGTCAGAGAGAACAGCCTTGCTCTTGCATTTTTTGAAAAATAAATGTGCCTCCTTCAGAGTCGCCTCCACCTCCTGACTGTTGACACATCTGTCATGGTAGGTACATGTTTTCTCTTTTGCCTTTTCTCCACTCTGCTGCTAAGGCAGAGAGTGCCAGTTGTTCCAGGTAATTTGACGCCCTGGTCTTGGAAATGATTGGTCTTTCTCAGCCATTGGTGGCATTTTGCATTGTCAGCTGAACAATCTGTGATTTCTCATGGAGAAAAAAAAGTGTGCCTGCTGCAGTCTGCATTGTAGAGAGCAGAGGGAATCGATTGAGGCTTGAGATGTTAATTCATTGAGTGAGTAAACGTGTGCTTTTGTCTTTGCTGGAGTCATACACTGGCTTTTGCCATTATGCAAAACAGACTGTTCTTTATTCATACGAGGTACAGAAGATGACTTAACTGGGTTATCATTTACATTAGCAGAACCTGTGTGAGGAGTCTTGATGTAACCCCACCCTCCTCCCATTGGTGTCAGCAAGTCTCCCTCCGCTAGACATCACTTATTTGGAGAACCCCCCCAAAACAGTTCAAACTTTGTTATCGAAATAAGATATTGCTCTACACAATGTAAATAAAAGGACGCTCTTATTGTAAAAATAATGTGTAAAAAATAATGTAATTGTATGTAAAAATAATGTGCATGTAAAAATAATGTGATATCTTGTAACAGTTGTAAGTCGTCCTAGATAAGGGCGTCTGCTAAGAAATAAATAATAATAATAATTGTTTGATAAAAAGAAAAGCCTATATCGTTAAGGAAGCCAATTCTGTAATTTCTGTAGAGCTATGGGAACTTTCAACTGCTTTTTATTGCAGAATCATGTTTCTTTTGTCCTACACAACATTGTCAGTGCATCGTTTGCTAGCCAGAAGGCTGCTTTTAAATTGTGAAGGTGCGAGGAGGAGGCTTGATTGAACGCAGTTTACTTTGCTGTTTAACCGTGAGCTAAAACAGTTAAAACAGCGCTGACGGGTTAACATTAAAAGAGTTACAATCATTTTTGGTTTGTTATTAAAAGATGGAAATTACATTTTAAAATAAATAAATAGATTATAATCTGACACTGTCATCTCTTTTCACAGCAGAGCAGCAGAATGAATTGTGCACGCCTCATGCTTGAACAGGTTGCAGTGTTAGTCATTAGTTCACTCAGAAGACGCTCTGCCTGTAACTCAAACACCCGCGCAGTTCCTCACCCGTCGCCTCCTTTCTTTCACTCCTGCCTGGTAGTTACACTTGATGAGTCTGCTTTCAAAGGGTAAAGGAGGAAGCAGACAGGGTCCCAAGCTTTGCTTCTGATCTTCTGAGGAAAGGTGGTGCTCTGAGGAATCCTGTACCCTTTCAACACCAAGCAAACTGATTTGAAGAGAAAATGCTTTTGTTTAGAATTTCTCAAGGCTCAAAAGAAAGATGACAATGTGTTTGTTATTTAGGAAAAGACACAGGCTCTGTTTAAATAAAGCTAAAAGAGCCTGGTTTCGAAATTCACATATTAGTGAAGGGAAATCGACAGTATATTCCTATACACAAGAGGAGCTTAAGAAACACACACACACGCTCATACACAGTGGCCAGTACTAGTGTGGCATGCCTTTCGATATTTACTGTAGATGCATCACACACAGCCCTAAACTGTTTTCGTGTGCCTTCTCACACACTTGATAAGTGGTAATGACAAAAGGGCGGGTTCAGAGATTCAGGTTGGCATGCCTCTGGGTAATGGGGCTATCTTTGAGTGTATAAAAAACAGCAGTAGGGTTGACTTTCAATGTGTTTGGAACACTGTGGAGCTGTTTATTGAAAGCAGCTTGTGAAGTGCATTGTACACTGTGACTGAGCGCGAAAGAAAGGCAAGCAAAGGATGCATTATGCAGAGCTGTACAAGTTAATTTGAGCAGGGCAGGGGCAGCCTTTATCATCACAATGCCAGTCTGACTCCGAGACACCAGGGGCCTGTGGGTTTGCTTGTTGGCACACACGGCGTCAGACATGCTGTGTTAAATAGGAAGGCTGCCACAACACAAGTGAATCAATTCATTCCAGTCAAGTTACCGTGGAACCGACAGTGACTTTAAAAGGCTCTGCGTATCACATGAACTTAAACTAACTAAAGTAGCCTACTACTACACACATGTTCCTATTGATTGCGGAGAGCTGTCGGGACCTAAAATAAATGTTCAGAAGCCCGGTAACCAGGGTTACACTTCACCTGCTGCCTTGTGTCAGCACTTAATCATTCAGTTTGCTTTAGGACTGAGGTACTGAGAAACACCACACCTAAAGTAAAGTGTTGTCTTCAGAGCAACACCAATACTTACAACCCTTCGTCCTTTCTGGGATCTTAATGATTGTCACAACTTAACTAAATGCATTCAAGTTGCACAGCCTTTCCACTGCAAATGTGTAAAGTCTCATCCCCCCCCCCCCCCCCAAGAAGCTAAAGTTCCAAACCTGAAAGCAGGGACAGCAGTTAGTAATATGCTTGACTGGTAAACTTCCATGGCTCGTTTGACGGAGCTCAATATCCTGTCACGCCTCCCCAAATCATTTAGGTGTCATAAACATCTTGAAGAATCCTGCATCACATTAATCAAGCACATTAGGAGCCCAGCAAGCGAGCAGTTACCTTACTAAATCACATCAGCTGATACCCTTGGGTAGGCACGCTTGACATCAATGCCACTGCGGACAGCTAGAATTAATAGATGATCCAAGGGAGAATGATAAAGCATTATGACAGGTCTGGCTGTGTATTAAATACTGATAAGCAATGTTGACATGTTGTGCGCACTTTGTGAACCTGTATAGCCCTGCACTGCTGTTTAGCTTTTGTGGTGTTGTAATGATCCTGTCTCAGGACTGTATTCATAAGAGCGGGAGCACACCCAGTATGTGTGGTTGCAATGATCGTTTCCAGGCCTCCGTGTGCAAGTACGAGCGTGCCTGGAGCTGAGCAGGACACATGCGGGAGGGCTGAGGCCCTGCATGTGAAAATCTATGCATTGCGTGTGCTTTGTTTTGTTGTTGAAATAGTTTGATATATTTTTGATGTAATCTTGGCAGGGATGGGGTTAAAATCCCATTCCTACCAACTCCATGTGCAGAATGTGGCTGGATCTTAATCGATTAATTGAGGAGCAATGCTGCCCAGCCACATGGTTTAAAGGAGGAGCCAGATCCATTGTTGTTTGAGTTAGTTTAGGGAAAGGACTGGGAGCACCAGGTTGTGCTCCCTGCCTCTGCACCATGATACCTCTGCTTGGGTGTGGGGTTTTTGATTTGTATATTAGATATGTTTGTTTGTTTAAATCTTTTGTTATTTTTCTAGACAGGGTTTTGCAGCCTCGATCTTTAGACCTCGGAGGCTCTTATTATGGAAAAAACCTTTGCCAGCCCGTTGTGAAGGAATATACACAAGCCAAAGGCTTTTACTTACACCAGCTTTGTTAACTAACCGCTTTCTGTCTCCCTCACTCCCACCTTAGGTGACGGAGACATGCGACTTTGTCCTGGTGAACGGCAAAGAGATGAAAGGGAAGCTGAACGTCCAGGTGAGCTTCACCTACCTGTACCTGAGTGCTCAGCTGGAAATGAGCGTGTGGGTTCCCAGGCTGCCTCTGCAGATCGAGGTCTCGGACACAGAGCTCAGTCAGATCAAAGGCTGGAGAGTGCCCATCGTCTCCAGCAAAAGGTGAGCTTCGGTGCATACTTCTCTGACCGACTCGGCATGGCCCTCGAGCCAGGGGTCTCCAGATCTGGTCAGGTCAGCTGTTTTCAGTGATAAGGCTCGCACTGCAGCTTCCATAAATCCTGTGTGTGGTTTTAATTAAGGGAACTGTCCTGGGAAAAACGGTAATATGTTCTGTGCCTGTCAGTAAATAGAAGCTTAAAATGCAGTTCACTTAAAACGTGGAAGCGACTGTATGTGTGATGCATGTACCGTATCACAAGCGATTGTAAATACTGACCTTCACATTCTTGGGCAGAATTGGAGGTACCCCAGGCTCATACAGGTGTGCATTTGAACGTAGCCAATCATTTACTCTGTTTAGTGTTTTCGAAGATATCTTGCATTCTATGCCTTACTGGAGGATGCTGCTAAAAACTGCTAAAAGCAGCAAAAATCCAATTTATTGTTCAAATGATCATTTATTTACCAAAATTAAATATTCAACAAGGTACATATCCTATTCATTTATTTATAAGATTAAAAAAAAAACATGCAGACTTTTGAAGATTTATAAGATATTGGATATTGGATGTGGTTGCCAGCACATCTTTGCATGAGTTATGAAAGAGAATATGTCAGAGGGTAAATCTATTAAATACAATGTTGTGTGCAGGCCGACCCGTGACAGTGACGACGAGGAGGACGATGAGAAGAAAGGCAAGGGCTGCACCCTTCAGTACCAGCATGCCGTGGTGCGGGTCCTGACGCACTTCGTGGCTGAACCCTCGGACCCGGCTGGAGAGCTCCGCTACATGCTCGGCTCCGACTGGCAGGCAGACATCACGGAGCTGGTGCTGGACTTCTTCAAGGTGGAGGACCCACGCATCGCAAAGCTGCAGGACGGCAGGCTGCTGATTGGAAGGGAGCTTGGCATCACCACCATTCAGGTATCGCCCGCGATTATAAAACGTGCAGCGGTTCCGAGTGTAGAAATACTGAGAGAGACTTGAATAAATTCAACGGCAAGCGCTCCACGAGAAGTCTTTGTGTTCACTGACTTCAGGTACGGAAGACGTTGAAAAAGACTTGTAAAGGGGAATGTCAGAGACCCTAATCAATTGTAATTGATCTTCTATTTCCTTTCGCCTACCAATACAGGCCGAGATGCGCTCGATTTGAAAAATAAAATCTAATATTTATAACCCACCCTACATCTTTAGAGCTGTTCTGTTTCCCTTTCCCAATCTGTTTGAGCTCTGATCTTTTGTTCGAAACATTATAAAAAGAAAACGGTGCTATCGCTCTCTTCCTCAGGTCCTGTCTCCTCTCTCTGATTCCATTTTGGCTGAGAAGACTGTGACTGTCCTGGATGACCGGGTCACGATCACGGACTTGGGTGTCCAGCTGGTCGCCGGGCTCTCTCTGTCCCTGCAGCCAAGCGCAGGGAGCCACCGAGCCATCATTGCAACCACCACCGCACTGGAGCTGCTGCAGACACCCCAACAGGTACTGGATAGCATGATCAACAGACTTGAAAGTCCCCTTGCTAAGTGCACTGTTTTGTACACACATCCACACTCTCACACACAGTACACATGGGTTCCATACAGCCGTTTGAAAACACAGGTGCAGAAGAACCTGACAAAGCTTTTAAAGGCATTGTTTTGGTTTTTTTTCAAGCTTCTATTGGAGAGAGATGAGTGTATGCAGGCACAGCTTCCGTTGCTGTGTTCTGATCTGATAGACACGTCTGTGTGCTGGGTTACAAGTGTGCAGGCAGGGAAACGAGTGAAAAGAACACCGAACTCAGGGGCCTCTGACACCTGAGTTGACAGGAAAATGAGACAAGGAGAAAAACACTAGCGACATCAACACTGTCTTTATTAAGATGAGTCCCGACAGGAGGAAATCCCAGTAACATGCCCTCTATTGTGAATCAGAGTCATGAGAACCATCAGAGGGCTGTTATGGTATTGGCCTTGGCGATTATCACGTGTCTCTTCATCGCGTTTCCTTGCAGGCAGGAGTGCACAGCTTGAAAACCACAACGCCATTGTTTGCTTCATGCAACTTCTAGGTGAAGTGCAACAGTGTATCTGAGGAATTGTAATGGATACATATTGGAGCATATGTATCTTATTCAGTCTTTAATCAATCTGCGAAGGAAGATACTAGCACAGTGAGTGATAAAGAGAACACACAATACAACTGCATAAAAGAGAAAACCAATCAAGGGCAACCCCAGTCAAGTGGCACCCCCAGAGTGCGACAATTAAGAATCATTAACCAGGAGCAGAAGGTGGGATTAGCATAGACAGGTCAGGCTCATTAAATCAGTCAATACCCCTTTATTGTCCTTGTTATAGGTTTGGGAGGCCAGCTTGATCGCCTTTTTTTTTAATAGAGTTATAACAGAGTAAAGAGAATTGTTCCCGTTTTGGATATTTATTGAATCTAAACATTGAATCTGTTTTGTTTTCCACAGGATGCCATCATTAGCGCCTGGATCCAATTCAGCGACGGCTCGGTTACACCTCTGAATATTTACGACCCCAAAGACTTCACTGTCACCGCGACATCCTTGGACGAGGCAGTCGTTTCCACCTATCAAGACTCTCCCATGAAATGGCCGGTTATAATTGCCGAGGGGGAAGGCCAGGGCGCTTTGGTCAAGGTGGAGATGGTGATCTGTGAAGCCTGTCAGAAGTCAAAGAGAAAGAGCATCCTGGCGGTGGGGAACGGAAGCATCAAGGTCAAGTTCGGCCAAAAAGATGCCGATCAGATGGGAGGCAGAGCAGACAACGGCCAGGGCGAGGGCAACCTGGAAAACAGTGCCAGCGATCGCAGACAAAAGGCAGAAGACAAAGCAGGGCAGGAAGGCTGGAAGTACAACAGCGCCTCTTCCGATCGGGAGGAAGGAGCCATGAGGAAAGTCGGCACCACCACCAAGACCACGATCACCAGCAGAGCGGACGGGAGCAAACTCTCCGGCGGTGGAGGGCAAGTCCAGAACATCCCAATAGACTTCACCAATTTCCCGGCTCAGGTTGACCTGCCGGGAAGCGGCGGGGAGAGCGACCTGTCACAGACCCCGCGGGGCCTGACCGACCTAGAGATCGGAATGTACGCTTTGCTGGGCGTCTTCTGCCTGGCTATCCTGGTCTTCCTCATCAACTGCGTGACCTTCGCTTTGAAGTACAGCCACAAGCAGGTGCCGGCGGTGGAGCAAGGCAACATGAACCACGCCCACGACTGGGTGTGGCTGGGGAACGAGGCCGAGCTCCTGCAGCACCACCACTTGGACAATGCTGCCCAGCAGGACGAGTGCACCACCATCATCGACAAGGGAGAGGGGCACGAGGAGAGCAAGTACCTTCTCAATGGGGGGTGCCAGAAGAGCATCCAGGGCCAGGTTCACAGGCCTGCCGATCCGGGATGCAACGGGAAAGACCTTCGAAAGGACCCCGTGAACTCCTCGACCTCCAAGCGGAAGCAGGTGAAGTTCACCTCTTTCGCCACTGTTCTTCCAGACGCAGGCAGCGGCCCGTACAGCAGCTCCGTGTTAATAGGCAACGAGGATAACATCAAGTGGGTGTGTCAGGACATGGACCTGGGACAGTCGACAGAAATCAGAACCTATATGGAGAGGCTACAAGACAATCTGTAAAAAAATAATAATAAAAAAAAAAACAGGAGGAGACTGCTTGTGTTTTTAACTCACCTTTATGCCTTCATTTCTGAACCGGGAGAAGGTGGAGGGGGGGGGGGGGGGGGGGAGCGATGTATTGAGTCAGCAATAGAAGTTTTGCATGAACAATGCACAGACTGACAGACCCTGAGTAAATGGAGTGGCAATTATAAGTTGTCATGGAAACACATTGAATGGACAGGTGAACATTTATTGTAGTGCAGATGGGAGAGCTGAAGATACAGAGCCGCACATGAAGAAGCGTACAGAGCCACTGAATGGAAAGGCATACACTGTACTGTACAAGCAGGCATAGTCACTGCGGACTGGTAATGACTGGGAGGAAGGCCAAGTGAAGCTGTCAAAAAACACTCTTAATACTTGTACTGGAACTTTGGACACCTTAAGGTTTTTGTCACTTAAAAGTACCCATAATAAAATGGCAATTCCTTACAATAGACAAGAGGAACATTGTTACAGTTAATTCCATGGAGCTCATCTTCAGACCCCATTATTATCGTTTTAAAGGCCAAAATAAAGATATATATATATATATATATATATATATATATATATATATATATATATATATATATATATATTCTTTTTATCTTTAAGTTATATGATTTTCCAGATATGCACCAAAAAAACTAAAATGGTTCTCAAGTTCTTTGAAGAACCATGCACTTTCTCTTAGAAAAGGTTCAGGTTTCATGTTTGTGTGAAAGCTGAGTGAGATTGATGACAGCAAAGTGGTACTCTACTGCCTCTAATGTGTCCAGAGACTCACATTACCTGGCTGAAGTTTTTGTTCTCCTATTAGAATGGGAGATGCTGGATTGAACCGTCGCTCAAGGGACAGACATTAAAGGTAATAGTGAAGATTTCCTTTTAGACAGTAGCTGGTGCTCTAGAAAAGGCAGTCCTACACACTCAGCAGATAGATGGGCCGCCCATGTAATTTATAAGTCATGTAAAAGTTTTCACAAAGGTTTTATAATCAGTTATATGATCGGGTTTTCACTGCTTATTATGCAGTCGAACACTTCCTGTGTAGTTCCTTCAAAGTGAAAAAGTCTGATGTTGCTAAAGTATAGAATCGCCTTCCCTGTTGATCCCACCTATTTGTGTACACTGCTGTGGCATTCAGCTTCACTGAAAATGTAAACCAGGTGAATCAACACAGGGAACACTTCCTCTGAGAGGGGACAGCACAGGGAGCAGAGGAACACTTCCTCTGAGAGGGGGCTGCACAGGGAGCAGAGGAACACTTCCTCTGAGAGGGGGCTGCACAGGGAGCAGAGGAACACTTCCTCTGAGAGGGGGCAGCACAGGGAGCAGAGGAACACTTCCTCTGAGAGGGGGCTGCACAGGGACCAGAGGAACACTTCCTCTGAGAGGGGGCAGCACAGGGAGCAGAGGAACACTTCCTCTGAGAGGGGGCAGCACAGGGAGCAGAGGAACACTTCCTCTGAGAGGGGGCAGCACAGGGAGCAGAGGAACACTTCCTCTGAGAGGGGGCAGCACAGGGAGCAGAGGAACACTTCCTCTGAGAGGGGGCAGCACAGGGAGCAGAGGAACACTTCCTCTGAGAGGGGGCAGCACAGGGAGCAGAGGAACACTTCCTCTGAGAGGGGGCAGCACAGGGAGCAGAGGAACACTTCCTCTGAGAGGGGGCTGCACAGGGAGCAGAGGAACACTTCCTCTAAGAGGGGGCTGCACAGGGAGCAGAGGAACACTTCCTCTGAGAGGGGGCTGCACAGGGAGCAGAGGAACACTTCCTCTGAGAGGGGGCAGCACAGGGAGCAGAGGAACACTTCCTCTGAGAGGGGGCTGCACAGGGAGCAGAGGAACACTTCCTCTGAGAGGGGGCTGCACAGGGAGCAGAGGAACACTTCCTCTGAGAGGGGGCTGCACAGGGAGCAGAGGAACACTTCCTCTGAGAGGGGGCAGCACAGGGAGCAGAGGAACACTTCCTCTGAGAGGGGGCTGCACAGGGAGCAGAGGAACACTTCCTCTGAGAGGGGGCAGCACAGGGAGCAGAGGAACACTTCCTCTGAGAGGGGGCAGCACAGGGAGCAGAGGAACACTTCATCTGAGAGGGGGCAGCACAGGGAGCAGAGGAACACTTCCTCTGAGAGGGGGCAGCACAGGGAGCAGAGGAACACTTCCTCTGAGAGGGGGCAGCACAGGGAGCAGAGGAACACTTCCTCTGAGAGGGGGCAGCACAGGGAGCAGAGGAACACTTCCTCTGAGAGGGGGCAGCACAGGGAGCAGAGGAACACTTCCTCTGAGAGGGGGCAGCACAGGGAGCAGAGGAACACTTCCTCTGAGAGGGGGCTGCACAGGGAGCAGAGGAACACTTCCTCTGAGAGGGGGCAGCACAGGGAGCAGAGGAACACTTCCTCTGAGAGGGGGCAGCACAGGGAGCAGAGGAACACTTCCTCTGAGAGGGGGCTGCACAGGGAGCAGAGGAACACTTCCTCTAAGAGGGGGCAGCACAGGGAGCAGAGGAACACTTCCTCTAAGAGGGGGCTGCACAGGGAGCAGAGGAACACTTCCTCTGAGAGGGGGCTGCACAGGGAGCAGAGGAACACTTCCTCTGAGAGGGGGCAGCACAGGGAGCAGAGGAACACTTCCTCTGAGAGGGGGCTGCACAGGGAGCAGAGGAACACTTCCTCTGAGAGGGGGCTGCACAGGGAGCAGAGGAACACTTCCTCTGAGAGGGGGCAGCACAGGGAGCAGAGGAACACTTCCTCTAAGAGGGGGCAGCACAGGGAGCAGAGGAACACTTCCTCTGAGAGGGGGCAGCACAGGGAGCAGAGCAGGACTTGCATCTGTGGACCAACATGGAGAGGAGTCTTCCCTACAGTGCTGTACCTTCAGAGGCATTTTAGAAGCGAAGAAAACGAATTAGCAAAAAACAGTAAATAACGATTGGGGAGGGAATGACAATACTAGTAATAAACCCAAATGGAGCATGACAAGTGTAAAAGGAATAATTTGAAATAAATAATAATAAAATGCTGTAGAATGCTGTAAACAGGAACACAGCAGACAGAAAACGAATTCCACATAGAGGTGCATTTTCATTCTTGTTGTTATTTTAGTGTTTTAAAGTAGGGGTGTACATTTTCATTGTTACGTGGCAATTTCTTCATCTTTATTTTAAATCCTGTTTATATATATATATATATATATATATACACACACACACACACACACACATTTCATTCAGTAAGTTATGTTATGTGGTAAAATGACAACCCCCTACCCACCTTACAACTCAGGTGACTGCTTTACAGAATATACCTAGTATGGATTGTAGATTGTAAGAATGTAATATTTATTTATAAATAATATTATACACACACACACACACACACACACACACAAAGTTGTAAATAAAACTTGCTTCAAGAGGCTTGTTAATGAACCAATTCCAGATTCAGATTCGATTTTTTCCCTCTCTGATTCCAAGGGCCGTATTCACAAATGTTTAAGGACTTGTTTTTTTTAAGGTTACATTGTGCTTTGAAAAACAAGAGTAAACGTCTAACCCTCTCAGTTGAGATGATGTTCTGAAGTACAAACTTGATTTAATTAATCAAAATGGTTTTGTGAATGAATATACAGTATGCCATTGTTCCCCTTTGGTAGTTTCCACTTTTAATAGAATACACAGTATCAGTGAGGTCACCTCCTCGGTATAAGAACTGGGAATGCAGGGTAACAAAAGGTTCAATGGACCCCATAATCTTTCATGAGGATTGCACTAATGACCTCAGCAACGCTGTCCCCTGAACAAAAGTGTTTATCGTCCAACCTCCCTGAGACCTGGGACAAGCTGCAGTGAACGAGAGTTCAGAGATGGATGAATGGACAAGCAGCTCCTGCACCTCCACAGCCAAGGGTCACCCGCTGAAACCCAGCTGCCTTGGGGAGGGTCAGTCTCAGGGCGGTTGGCAACTTGAGAAGTCGCCTTGTTGTTCAAGTCAGATGTGTTACAGATGAGCTATTGTGTTGGAGATGAATGAAAAAGGGAGGGGCACGTTCCATTGATGGCAACGTCCTCACATAGGAAGACATCGCTGGCTGAATGCAAGAACATTATACAGTAAGTATCCACAATGGTTTTGAGACGTGAACTTTTCAGGTTTTATTATATAAAGCTGTCGTCTTCATTCTGGGGAGTTTTTGCTGTAGCCATGCCCCTGCTCTGAGCCAGACACATCGAGCAATGAGAGATTCAATGGGTATTCATGTTGAAGACGCAGAGTAGGGTGTATTAAAACGGCTGTGGAATGCAGCATTTAATTATTGGCTGGTTTTTACTAGGGGGTGTGCCGAAACTCTTATTTTCCGAGTAATTACCTTAAAGGAATTTGAAGTTGTTGGGTGTTAATTACATGGAATGAAACGTGTTAATTACTGAACACAAAACAACATGGCCCCTCGGTTTCCCTTGTTTACACAATTATGAGTATGAATCAATGCCAGTCTGACAGTGTGATTTAATATAGAACCCGTCGTGCTCAAGCCAACTAAAACTTAGATTTTGTAAGCAATTATTTGTCTTACCTTTCTTTTAGCCTTATATGAAATTCAGTTTCCTTAGTTTCCTTAGAATTGAAATACATATCCCAGTTTCTACAGATCAAAGAATAATTCAATTCCAATCGGCTTTTAAACAATTTGGAGGTTAATTGCTACTGCTTGGTACTCAATTGTAAAGGTGAGGGAAGGACGACTTTTCTTGTTTTGAAATCAACACACTAATAAATGGATGTATTTAATACCTGCCGATTTAAATACTTCTTAAAGGCAATTACCAATACGAGTATCAGCACACCCCTCATGTGTACTGTATTTAAAAAATAAATCATTAAAAATACAATACAGGTAACCCTTTTATACAGGTGTATGCTAGACATCATTATGCTACCGTGGTGTTTTATGAACTTGATCAGACATCATAATAATTGTAACAGTCTCTAGTCAGGAACCATGTCCTGGGCAGAAACTTGCAGCTCGATTTTTGATTGAAAGGAATATTTGTCTGTCCTGTCACATTCTGTGATTGAACTCCAAAAGAAATCAAAGCAACCAGAGGCTTTATATATATATATATATATATATATATATATATATATATATATATATATATATATATATATATATATATATTTCTCAATTGCTATTCAGCTCATAGGTGATATATTAAAAAGTAAATTAGAGGGAAAAAGAGATGGGTGCAAAAATAATAATAAAAAAGAAGCTTTCATCTGCAGATTTTTCTAAATGATTTTATTTCTAATGTATTACCAAATGTCACTGAAGCGGCTGGCAGGATCGGCGCTGGCAGAGCGTCAGCGGTGAAGATGAATAGTTCTGCAATGCATGTAAATGGTGATTCAAGGGTTTTGCTGTCTAACTTTTCACCTATTTTGCACGCTACGCCATGAGAGACGGTGCCACGCATGTATTCCTGCCAGGGCGAGGCGGGCAGCCGTGGATGTGCTCAGGCAGGTGCCAGTCCTATTCTTCAGAGCCTCAGGACCAGCAGCACATCTGTGAAGCATCCTGGCTACTGTAGCATAAGCTGGATAATAAGCTGTCAATCTCACACACAAATCAAAACAACAGCGTCCGGGGATTCAAAATGCATTTACTCTCAAACGATATTACTACTACTACTACTAATAATGATAATGATAATAATTCCTAGAGCTCAGGGGTGTCCAATCACAGTCCATTGCACTCCAGGTTTAAAACATGTCAAATGATATAATGAACTCCTGTAGGGTTGGGATGCAGCAGAACTGTCCAACACAATGTAGGTGTTGGAAATACAACACCAAACTAGAGGCTCCCTAAGCACTGAACATTCCTTCAGGGAAAACCAGGTGCTGTGTACCATAGCTACACACTAAAATTAGAAGTCGTCTCATTTGAATCTATTTGTTTTTTTTTCTGCTGATTTATATCATGATTTGACCCTGGGAGAAAAACTACTACAGCTTGCTCATTCCTCAATGAAAATAATTGAGCAGGTGTTGGGTGATGCAGGTGTGAGAGACTCAGGCAGGTGTTGGGTGATGCAGGTGGGAGAGACTCAGGCAGGTGTTGGGTGATGCAGGTGGGAGAGACTCAGGCAGGTGTTGGGTGATGCAGGTGGGAGAGACTCAGGCAGGTGTTGGGTGATACCCCGCTTAAGAAGAGTATGACTATGGGATATCGCTGCCACAAACTGTACCATACCTTGGATCAGAGCACTGAAGACAATTCTCATATTCCAACACAAGCTCACCAAGAGTGAGCGTGCATCTGATTGGAATAGAGAGCATTCACTGTGTGTACGACCCAGTACAAAGATATTGTATTGCTCATCACACCAGTCTATTCAAAAGCACTTCAAACCGTCAGAATGATGGGGTGCTATGGAAAGGGTTAGTTCAGGCAGAAAATTCCCTTTCCTCTTTTAATATGTTTTCTTTTCCAGTGAACAAAATAAATATGTTCATTTTTTTTCACACACACTGTTTTTCTTTCAAACAAATTCCATTCCAATTTAGTAGGTTCTATTAACATGCGTTTGCCTGGCGTGTTGATTTACTGCAGTTATCAAATACATATTGTGAACGAAGTGAGACGTGCAACCTTTCATTTTCAAGCCATCACCTTCCAAATTCGATGGGGTACATTAGCAAGAGAAATGACGAAGGTGACGAAGCAAAGAAACGCTCTGTATCTCCAAATGAGATCCCGCTTTCATTTCACTTGCATTACAAATGCTGCCTTGGTTAACGCTGCAGGCTCCTGCAAGGGCAAAACATGGAGTCACTGGTTCATTCCGGACACGGACACCAGCATATTTAGATGATAAATACAAGGCTGTTTACATTGCAATGAATCTGTGCATCTTTAATACACAGCAATATAATATACGGTGTGTGTGCGTGTCTGTCTATATATACAGTGTAATGTGCATGGGGGTAGAGATCTGGGCTGGTAGGTGACGCAATATACACATGAAGACATAAGCCCGATATCTGCTCCTGCAACCTGGCTCTTTTGAAGAGCGGTACCGAAGCTGTGCTTCAGAGCGGGAGGTCTCGGGTTCGCGTCCAACCTCCGCCTGTGAGAAGAAGCCCCCTGCTTGCGGGAACCGAGGTTCGACACAATAGTAATGTGTCTATAGAGTGAACAGCAAAGACATATATATGCAGGCTATAGTCTGCTCGACAACACTCGTAGAGACCAGGTTGGTCGCACACTCAGAATTCTCTTCTTACAGCGTGGTTGAAAAACCCATTTGAGGGTGCCCTCATGTTAACTGATCAGAGATTTAGGTGCCAATAAAGTGAATCCTAATGAAGAAATCTGAGATTTGTGTTTTCTTCTTGGCGCGTGTCAATGCATTTACTGTAGCATCCCAGATACCCCTCCACATGCATCATTTCTGGGATGCAAATCACACGAGTTAGAGGTCTGTTTCCCCGCTTCTGAGACAGATGGAAAATCACCGGACTTCAATCAGATGCAGCAAAAAAAACTATGAATATGTTTCAGCAAGCAAACAACTTAATCAGAAGAGCAGACTGCAACAGCTTTCCTAAACTTTGCAATTTTCTGTCTCTTCTTGGTGTGAAATATTGCCGTTTCAATGATGTGTGTCTGTGCTCAGCCCATTTCATCTTCCTAAATTACTCCCCAGCCATTTATCCTCGCAGAGACTTATTTAATGATGGCTCTATATTTGTAGTCAGACAGCCAGGGGCTGGTATGCTAGGGATGAGTTATGGATGGCATCCACCATTCTGAATGTTTAAATGAAGCACAATCAGTTATGAAACTAAAGGGGAAGCAGTGTAGTGGGCAGTGTTATGATGCACTGCCGTTACGGATTCTGTCCCCCGTTGGTGAGATGAGGTTAAAACCACAAGAGCAGACAAGAGCAGCTCTTTTGCATAGTGGTTAAGGCCCTCTCTTGCGGTGTGCAGGGTCGCCGGTTCGCGCCCAGCCTCCACCGTTACAACTAGATGGCTGTTATACAGATCTCCCACCCAAAAAAATTGTGAACAGACTGGATGATCATAGTTCTTCATGTCCTGTGTTAATTAGGGTCTATCAATGAAAGCGCATCAATGTTGGGTTACTTGCAGATTAATAATACCATCTGTTGCATATGCAGGTAGTGACAGGAGCAGGACTACTTGTGTCATAGACTGAGATGACATCAAGCAGGCCTGTGTCCCTAGTTAAAACAAATAGCCTGAGATGATGTCAAGCAGGCCTGTGTCCCTAGTTAAAACAAATAGCCTGAGATGGCGTCAAGCAGGCCTGTGTCCCTAGCTAAAACAAATAGACTGAGATGACATCAAGCAGGCCTGTGTCCCTAGTTAAAACTACCATTGCATACACAATGAGTGCACAGGAAGCTAAACTAGTGTAGCCGGCCTATCGGTGAAAGAAAACAACTTCGACAGAAGAAAGCAATCCAGGTCACCTTTATTCTCGTGTATATCGGGAGACAGTAACTTGAATATGCCTTTTCCAATTATAAAAACAGGAATACGAACGGATATGTTTGCAAGTTTGAGGCTGTTAAAGTAATGCACAGACTACATGCTTGTACTCCAACCAGGACTCCCCCATAACTCCTCCACCGCCCCTGCAAGCACTGCGGCACACACCATCACTCTCTGACAGCTGCACCACCTCCATTATAAATCAGTATTACGGTTATAACACAAACTGTGTTTTAATGATTACATTTTTAATGTAGCTTTTAGATTGAATGTAACTTCTACCAGTGAAGAATGCACTGAAAGAAAACACAAGGAATTCCATGCCAGTGTAACACTGAACATGTGGCCTTAACCCGAGAAGTGAAAACTATCTCTCTGGTGTGTTGATAAAGACCACCCTGTTCTTATTCCGTTGGCAGGAAGCACATTGGCTAATTCACCAGACCAGTATGATGTATTGCTGGCTTTCATACACAGATTTTTTATTTATTTATTTTTAATCCTAGTGATACAAGAGATATTCGAAATAGCTTAGCACCCCTCCTCCCCCTATCCTCTCCTCTGCCCAGCCAGTGTGAAAATTACTTTTCTATGCTTAACTGAATTCTCATAAGAGCATTCTGTTTTTGGGGCCGTTAGTTAAGAAACTTATTTACTTTTTTCACGGCGCTGCAGTCACAGTTTATTTGTATCCACCATAGATCTGTTTCTAACTTCTGTTCAGTGCATTCCCTCGAACAGACATAAAAATACCAAGCAACACAGAGTCCCAGTCCTGACTAAAAAACATTCTTCTTGGGTCTGGAAGTTAAATAAGTGATCCGCCTTCACCAAGTCTAGGTGAATATGAGATGTGGAGGAAGCCAGTGTAACTGGGGGGAGGCTGGATGGGAACCTGGACCTCACACACCGCAAACAGGCTTCTTAACCGCGATGCAAAAGACCCGACAGGACAGGACAGAATCCGTAACGGCACTGCATCACACGTTACACCAGCAACCTGTGAAAGGAGTTGGTATGGTGTAGCTGAAGTATCCACTTAAAATACATACAACACAAGGCGCATCATCTCACAAATGCATCTTTGACACTCACAAATGCATCTTTGTCATGAAAAGCAAGTTGCTAGCAACCACACTGATTGTGTCGGTGGGCAGTTAAAACAGAAGATAACAGTCTTCTTAAACTTAAAAAACAATTCTAAACATATCCGCACAAACGCACCCTTATAAAAGGTTACCACAGTATTTTTGCATGGCTTTTTTTTACTATGCATGTTCCATACTTTAAGTACGGTGAGATGCCCAGCATCCCTTTGCTGTAAACAGCTTTATTTATTTTCCTTGCTTTGTATCAAGAGGATTAGATTTTATTTAAAAGCGTCCTATTGATAAACCAGTAAACTGGTCTTTATAGTCCGGTTGTTACCGGGAGCTCCTGCCTTTTATACTTAAACTAATTAAATGAAGAAAGAGAAAAAGGGCACATAAAACAAATAAAACGTGTGGTAAGAGCCTCTTCAGAAGTAAAGAAGAAA
Source organism: Acipenser ruthenus (assembly GCF_902713425.1). NCBI lineage: Eukaryota > Metazoa > Chordata > Actinopteri > Acipenseriformes > Acipenseridae > Acipenser > Acipenser ruthenus. The sequence continues at coordinate 1,731,905 of NC_081209.1, forward strand.
TTGAATCTTTAAAATGCCACCGTGCTTGTAAATCTGTGCAAGTCTTAGTCGTGATTTAGTGTGACATTTCAAAGATTTCTGCAGTGATTCGTTGTAGTTTTTTCTTTCCGGGATTTAAATCGTCCTGTGTTTTTACTGGCTCGCATATTCTGTGGTTTAATATTTTGTTAAAACACATCAATTTGGAGGCTGGGAATTATACATTATATATGTCGACTTTATGACTGTACTGTCGCCTCATTCATACAACTGTAAATAAGCAGGAAGCACGCTGACAGCAGTCATTAAAGCAAGGCATTGTGCCCATTCAGTCCCTTAGCCTGCTAATTGCCAGTGTGAAGGACATTATTACTATTTCAGACAAAAGATAATCTTTTTTATATTCAGTGTTTCTCCTCCTTCTGCCTCTCTGCTAGTCTCAGTCAGTCTCACGCAGATCCCCCCACAACACCCACATTGTTCTATTTACGATACTGAACCATCTTAGAATGCATGCAGGATCTATAAACCTAACCTCTCCAAAGCAGCAACCCTCCAAGCCCAGTGATGTTAGAAACCAGCTGCTGATTTCCAGTGCAAGTGCTGATTTGAGAAGGTCCCAATAGACATGAAGCCACAGAGTGCCATGCCACTTTAAAAAATGTACAGACCCTGCTACAGTAAATATGCAGAGGGGTACAGCAGCACGGGTGGTTGGCTATAGATGGGTCTAATGCATGCATCTGGAAACATATATTTTCTTATGATTGTTTGTTATTGAGATCTAGTATAAGTAGGTGCTGTAACTATAGGTAGAGGTTAGTAACAGAACCCGTGCTTGTGTCAACCAAACCAGCCTTTGCAGCCAATGCATCTGTATTTCCTATGCCAATTAACTTTCATTCAATTCAACATTTGTTTCATATTTCAGTAACTTTGTTTTTGCAACCCTTTCCATGCAGCAGTATGGACTAAGTCAGAGGTGCAGCCATCATGCGCGCTACGCTATACTACAGTATCGCTACTCCGATGCTTTTTGGTAACGCTAAAGCCAAGCAGATGCTTCTGCTCAAATCCACTCCCTGATCCACAGCGAGGGAGGTTTCTGTGTGAAGCAGGCTTTGTTTCTTCTGTTCTTTAGCTGTGACTAATGCTGAGTAGAACAATGCTTTTCTGAAGATGTATCGAACAGGGGGAGCGAGCAGTTGGCTGCATGTTCAATATCCAGCTAAAAGCCCTTGCGTTCCCTGTGTGAATTAATGAGCCGGCGTCTCTTTACACTTTAATCAATGCTTGATTAATATTTATTCATTTGCCTCTTCCAGGAAGGGCATTGTAATAGAATCAGTCCACTGTTTCCTATATGGATTGATTAGCTTTGCAGGGCTCACACATTTAGCAGCAGTCAGACACCCCTCCCAGGACCACCCTTTGTGTCCACTTTGTTATAACTAACTAATATACAGTAGAATAAGAAATACTTTCAGGACTCATGCATCACTAACGTCAAGGGTCTCTAATTACAACTGAAAGCACTGTTTCCTCCAATGGGAAAACATGAGACGTTTTACACTACAAAGAAAGTAGCTGTTTGCTTTATTAGTTTGCTAAGTGCTGTAATTACTAGTCTAGTTTCACTGTTTCTGTCGTGCTCTGTGAGAAAGTGGGTATACATCCTCCAAGGTCTATTTTTTTTAAATTATTTTTTTTAATATAGAATTAAAAAACATTTTGACTTGCTGTCGATTAAAACACTTGCTAGCTGATTTTTTTTTGTAATCACTTCATTTAAATAATGGCTGCAGTTGTGAAAAATATCCTTAACCTAGAATTTTTTTTTTTTTGGTTGTAAATGTTATATGCCTGTCAGTTTCGAGGTATCAAGGGTACCGTTTTACTAATTTTGTATAGAATGTACAGGTGGGTGCACATGATACATGAGGTGCAAGGTAAAGCAAGTATACTGGGATGTTTTGCTAGATTAAGATACAAGGACATACGTTATTCCTAAAGCAGCTTAGACGTGTGTCTCCTACACAGAATGTATGCTATACTACAAAGTTCTGTGCAGGTTTTACAACTGACGCAGCAATTTACAGCCATGGCCTTAGCTGCAAAGTCACACCCTTCTGCGGTCTGTTTGAATTCATTTGCAGGACTTTCATTAGAGCTAGTGAAACAGCACATGAAAGTCACTATATACAGTAATACCCCCTCCCACACCCATTCAAATACCTTGCATGTAAACCACTCGTCTTCTTAGTTAGGCCCTTGACTTTCATATTTCTCAACAGCTTGTCGTTTTGATTAATAAATCGCTGAAGTCCGGTGATAAATCAATGGCACGCCACGGTACCTTTCTAAAGAATCATTTCAAGATGTTTGACTGGAATAAAAATGGCAGTAAGAAGCCAGATTCTCGAAGCGAAACTCTGCATAAAATTGTGGGCAGACTAACTGCATAATGTATTACTTGCTACTGGGTGTCAGAACTATTTCAATGTCTTTTGGTGCTGCGGCAAAGAATTGACTATCCAAAAATGTTCAGAAGGAACTAAATAAAAGGTGTAAAAAGGTGACACGTAGACAGGGGAGAAAAATATATTCAGGTGCAAATCTTTAATAAAAGAAACTGCATTCTTGCTCAAGGAAGGCATGGCTGTTTCAATTTGTTAAAACATTAATCAACACCTACAGAGTGCATGCAAGCGATAACGCAGCATGCTGGAATTTTCGTTTCGCAATTTGCCAACATGATCATTAGAGAATAGGAAGGTACTTAAACCTCATAGTAATGCTCTGTGAAAATGCTAATCAAACCGTTAACAATTTAGAAACATTTTATCAAACTGTGAAAGATCCTCCTTTTTCAGATATTAACCCTTTATGAAAGGCCTTGCAAAAAATGACCACCTCCCCAGAAAAACCTCCCCCAGGAACCAGCATAGGCTATACTCAGGAACCAGCATAGGCTATACTCAGGAACCAGCATAGGCTATACTCAAGAACCAGCATAGGCTATACTCAGGAACCAGCATAGGCTATACTCAAGAACCAGCATAGGCTATACTCAGGAACCAGCATAGGCTATACTCAGGAACCAGCATAGGCTATACTCAGGAACCAGCATGGGCTGTACTCAGGAACCAGCATAGGCTATACTCAAGAACCAGCATAGGCTATACTCAGGAACCAGCACAGGCTATACTCAGGAACCAGCATAGGCTATACTCAGCATGTCCCCTATACTCAGTATGCCCCTTTTAATCAGGGCACAGCTATAAAGAATTAATAATGATACAAAAATAAAAAGAAATGAATCCTTTAAGTACTTAGAGTAAGTTGAGCTTCATAGATTGTTAATTGCAGCAAAACCACACAATAAGACAAATGCTATACCAATACAATTCAAATTTAGTTTAAGTACTTGTTATAAGGATACATTGGCAACACTTTACATTACTGTGTCTCTGATTACTGTGTACTTACATCGTAGTTGCTGATAGTGTTTGTATAAAGTGCAATTAATATCATTGAGTTGCGATGCTACCATTTGTCAAGTACTCCCAAGTTTTATAAGCAGTTAATGATTTATATTCTTTTTCTGTTTAGAATTCAGTCCAGAATGGGGATGCATAAATGAAAACTAAAGTAATGCTTTCAGTTTGCTTTAAAACATCAATTTAACATTTTAGAAATACAGTTGCAAGGTGTGTGTGTGTATTTGAGGGAGGGGGAGGGGATACAGTTGGGCAGGATTTAATTCTTGGTTGGTTTAGAAAATCAACTGGCAATTCTAGCTTTGAACTGAAACTTTGTAGTTAAAAAAAAAAAATAAGAATCCAAAATGAACCAAGATCTTAAACCGTCCTGTAACAGTAAGCCTGGTCTGGAGCTCGGCATGACTGGCAAGGTGATTTATGGCTTTACGGTCTGAGCTAATGAATAATTTTCAGGTTGACCCAGTGCCTAAATGCAATCAATGCTTCAGCACTCCAGCCCCTCTGTAGCCTTCCAGAGCTTAAACACAAATAAAATGGCAGCTAATCCTTCAATCTGAAATGTACAGGCGCTGGAACATCCCAGCCTTGCCACTCTTTGAAGAACGCATGGTTTGCAGATTAATATAAAAACGTGTCTACATGCAGCTGATGAGCTCTCCATTTAAAAAGGTGGAGGGTCCTAGCAATTCAAGTACCACCTACAGATAACAGGATTAAACACACTGGGCCATATTTTCAAAACGTTTACTGCAGTCTTTAATGAAGAGCACATTTAACTGACTAAACTTGAACCGAACAACTCTGCATACCAACGAAGATCTCCAAGCAGTGTTTCTCTTAAGCTGTGTACCTCTCTGTTCTGCAATGATGCAATGGAAATCATGGAGTTCATTGAAAGGCTGCAGTAAACACTTTGAAAATATGGCACTCCTAGATAGATGCAGTCCAAGTCTGCGGATAAAGCAATTCCTCGGAAAATCGCAGAATTCGCAGTTTTCCATAGATTCACTATATTTTGAAGCTACATCGTCATCAAAATGATCATAAACAGACTGCAAAAGGGACCCGAAATATAGAACTTAGTTGTTCGGTTGTAGTTTTGTGAAATTACTAGATGTTTGGTCTCCTTCAAAAAGTAGGAATTAAAGACTGAAGTTAAGGCTTTAAGAACGTGGACCAATGAGAAGTCTCATGTAATGTTTTTGTTTGACTGTTTCTAAAGACTCTGCTGACAAAAATGCTTGATATATCAGATTGGAAGCACTTAACCCACACATTGTTTGAGATGATGATGTTTACTTGATTTCCATTTCTATAAGCTATTAATGCAAATACTAGACACAGGAGATGCTCCACAGAACACTCTGCAGATGTGTCCTTCATATTTCTGCAGTTTTATACGGATTGTCCTGCAGATTTGGACTGTCTCTACTCATAAGTACAATGCAAGTTGCTTTTGTAATGTGCAACAAAAAAATGGCTTGTTCTGCTGCTTTTATTCTTCATGCAAAAACAACAACTCATTGTAGGAATGCTAATTGCTGTAGATGAAAGGAGAATCGATTCAGGAAAGACTATGCGGGGAGAAGAATGCCTTCAAGGGTTATGATTACGGACTAATAAAAGCAATCGGGCTGCATCCCAAGCAGTGAACAAAGCAAACAAAGTGCTCTGCAATGTCAGCACATCAGTCATGCATTCCCTAACTGCCTTGGAAATGCTGCAACATCTTCATTCTCTTCCACTGTTTTGTTCCCCACTCAACATATTTTGAACTAAATGAATGTTTTATGGGTGGCAATATTTCTTCTTTTAAATTAAAATGCATGTTAGGAAAAACAATTGACAGCCATGTCTTTTCATGAGTTCGGAAGTCTGATGTTATCAAACTGCACAGTAGAATTCTGCATGCAAATACATGGAGTTTTGAAACCATGCTAATTGTTGTTGTAGCAACTGTTTAAAAAAAAATGTAACACAGGCATTAATTAGCAGACATAAGAGGGGGCTGAAGAGGCGAGTTCCTTCTTCCAGCCCTCTCTAGTTATCTGTCCTTTCAGAGAGGAGCATGAGGCACTTGAATTGCTACTGTTTGTGTTTTCCAGCGGTCGTGCATTCATTATAGCTAGCTTGTTTTTTTTCTTATTATTATTGTGCTTATCAGTTTGCGACTAGAGATATAAATAAATATTGCACCACTCCAGGCCGGTTTTTGAATGCCTATCGTTGGGTACGACTATTGCTTTTATAAACCAAATATGTTTTGCCTGCAGTCTTAAACAAATACCTGCACTGGGTGATTCTGTGCTGTTTTCAACAGTTTGGGGCAAATATTTTAAAATGACATATTTAATGAGCTTGTTTTGCAGAACTCGTCTGGCATGAAGGTGCATGATAACCAGCAGCAGCAGCACTCTGAATGGCAGTGTGTAAAGTGTGTGTATGTATTGTCATTTAAGAAATGATCAAAGGCAGTTGGTGAAGCATCACAGAATGAGTTCTCTGAAGCATCTCTGAGTTCCTTGTGGCTACGAAGTAGCCCGTCTGATCTGGAAAGCGTCCCTCAAGCACTATTGCACCCGAAATCCATACTTTATGATGTTCTGATGTTTCTGTTGTCACTGCAGTACCACTGAGCGAGAAAGGAGTACAAACAGCGTTGCTGCCTTGATTGGAGACATTTAGAATACACGGTCCTCCATGTGATTTAAGATTAGCACTCATCTATCAAAGTGCATCCAAACACAGCACGCTATCAGTACTTGTGAGGGACCGTCCACATTTGAAATGTTCAATCCCACAAGTAAAACTAGAAGAAACGAAGTCAAGCAGAGACATGTGTCGGCTTTCACCAGTGTTGCAGGTTGTTTTTTTTGTTTGTTTTTTCAACATTGGAAAGAATAATTGCTCCAGACTTTTCACCGTCCCGACTTCAGCATTCAGAACGCTGCCCGTGTGCTTGTGCAGTGAATGAGTAGAATGTAGAAATCCAGGAGGCCACATTAGCTCACTTAGGAACTTCAAAGTTGTGTTTCTGTTTTTTGCCAGGTTGATGTAGCTATTGCATTTTTTTTTAAAGCATTCTGTTTGGAAGCTGCATAGATAATTTTACAAAAGACATTCAAGTGTGAAAAGAACCACCACCAACCAAAACTTGTTTCCAATAATAGGATGGAGTTTGAAGCACTCGATTCAGGCTTGGTGGACTGTAGTATAGGTAAGAATGACATTGGATTTGGATTACTGTTGATGCACAATCCAGACTAATGGGATTTGTAGTCTGGTGTACAGTATCCAAGAGACTGAAAATAAATAATCCAAAGCTATATAAAACTCAAGTGGTGAATTTACAAAAGCTAAAAGCACTCTGTAAAACTCCATGACAAACCTTTATGAATATCAATTAAACCAGTGCTAGAAGCTACAAAACAAAACCAGCAATTTCATCTGGAGCGTTTTGTTTGTAATCAACATCTTTACATTTTGTCATAAATCACCAACACACGGCTAATGTTTAAACATATTCCAATTAGCAGCGAATTGATGTTTGGACAAATTTATAAAACACTGCGGTGTACCTGACAAATGACTCATTAAGGGTTTAAGTTTACTGCACACAGAGGGACATGCCTTTCTTCTGACAGCTTGGAGACGTTTGAGTCTCTGCACGCTTGTGTGTGGATGAAATGTATTCTCATCTGATACATGTCACCCAAGATGAAAGGGTTGCTTAATTGTAGAACTGGAGGTGATTGTTGATTTTTAAAAAAATGCAAAAAAAGGATAAGCATATGATTTTTGAAATGCAGAAATAATAGTAAAAGGGAAGCATGCTCATTGTAAAACTATATTACAGAGCCAAAAAAAAGAACATAAAAACATAAGAAAGTTTACAAACGAGAGGAGGCCATTCGGCCCATCTTGCTTGTTTGTTTGTTAGTAGCTTATTGATCCCAGAATCTCATCAAGCAGCTTCTTGAAGGATCCCAGGGTGTCAGCTTCAACAACATTACTGGGGAGTTGGTGCCTTCTATTTTCTGTTCTGAATGCCCCTTTATCTAATCTCCATTTGTGACCCCTTGTCCTTGTTTCTTTTTTCAGGTCGAAAATGTCCCCTGGGTCGATATTGTCAATACCTTTTAGAATTTTGAATGCTTAAATCAGATCACCGCGTAGTCTGTTTGTTCAAGACTGAATAGATTCAATTCTTTTAGCCTGTCTGCTTACGACATGCCTTTTAAACCCGGGATAATTCTGGTCACTCTTTTTTGCACTCTTTCTACAGCAGCAATATCCTTTTTGTAGCGAGGTGACCAGAACTGAACACAATATTCTAGATGAGGCCTTACTAATGCATTGTAAAGTTTTAACATTACTTCTGTTGATTTAAATTCAACACTTTTTACTATATATCCAAGCATTTTGTTGGTCTTTTTTATAGCTTCCCCACATTGTACTGTAGACAAGCCACTTTGCGTCAGTCAAGTATTTTTCATAAGGGCTCCCATTATTTGAATTACATTTGTTTCACACAACTGAAGTTTGCTGCCTTAATACACCCGCTACTGTCCTCAGCATACAATGTTAAGCCCGATGACAATATCAGTTTAACCACTGTAACAAACCATTAACATCTTCGTCATGGTGGTCATTTGCTTTGTGGTTGTCAGCAAGACACTGGGGGACATTGGACTTGATTATTTTATTCTGGCATCGCCGTGACATGACAAGTCAACTTGTGAAAGTGAACCAGGTCTGCTAAACATTCACTGTCTGCAGCCACAGATCAGAAACCAGAGGCAACGGCTTCAGTGTTTACCTTTCATATCAGTGCTTATTTGGCTGGAAGTGTTTGGATAGAACTGTTTGAGGTAAAATTTATGTCTGAGCGGCAAGGAGAGATACTATCATTGTGTGTGGGTAGCTGTCAAGGGTTTGCAGCAATTGAGTGTGATCAGATGATCTGAGCTTCACAAAAAAAAAAAAAAAAAAAAAGAGATTTAAAATCATTTGGGTTTGAGAACATAGAGAAGCGACCAAGGAGCTTTTGTTAGCTTCCCTGCATACTCATTTTACTTTCCAAGTTATGATACACCGCAATTGTATTGTGGAGCTATTCTATATAAAAGAGCAGATAGAATGAGAAAGCACTCTCAGTATATTGTACATCCTGCTACAGATTCACCGGGTATTGTAAAGTCAGTATAATGTTCTGGTATGAATACGGACAAAATATAACATCATATTGTATAACAAGATAGGAGTTTTAATCATACAAATGATGAGGGTCCATTAGTTTAAACCTAGGAGAGTCTAATTAGTGTACAGACGCTAATGAGACCTCAGCTGTTTTTTTAATGATGCTTTGGGAAACAAAGTGAATAGTTTAATTAACAGCATCTCTCTTATGGATAGTAATACCAAATGTAATAGGAATTGTCAGGAGCCAAAGATTTCTCAAAGTGTCTTCATCATCTTTCTGCGAAATGGTGTTCGGTTAAACTAGATAGAATACTATTGCCCAAGTTTACTGAACCTGGATTAAAAAACTAAACATTTGTTATAAAGCAAAACCTTAACTTTCAACTAGTCGGTAAAATATATATTTGTTTTATTACGAAAGACGTTGGCCACCATTAAAGCTGCAGCCACGAGCAGTGCTACTTAAACAAGCCTTGTATTTGCAACTTGGATGAGTCTGATTAATAGCTGCAAGTGTGCCCTTTCCACTAATAATGTGTTTTTCTATTGGTACTGCATCAAGCAGACTGTAAACTGCCCTCACTGGAGTGGGAAAACGAATCACCAGGAAGGAGTTGCAGTGCTGATAAAGAAAGGACAGTTGATTAGCTATGCACTTGAGAGGTCAGTGTGTAGACTCGAGCTCAAGCAGACTTCTCTTCTCCATGCTCCCTCTCGAAGGGGGACAGGACCTAGAGAAGCACAAATACTCCAATACTGTCCCAGAAGCACCTCGCAGATGAACTGGGCTGTCAGCTGGGTTCAGAGATAAACGAATTACTGAACAATACAGCTAGAGCGAGGTCAGGATGTTGTCCATATGTCATACTGTATTAAACAAACACTTACTGTGGATAAGGTGCAATATTTGTTTCTTATCGGGTTAAGCTGCTGTATACATGAAGCCAGCCATGTGTTCTTGTAATACTGTTTTTAGATGCCGTATTCCCTGCCATATTTGTTATATATTTTCTCTATGGATTTCCAATGGATGCAATTAAATGCAAACTATCACATAAGGTAATGACACTGAAGGATCATCTAGGAAAGCTGGTAGCATTAGCTGAAATGTCTGCATACTTGACTACATCTGCCTTTATGATGGCGTGCTTGAAGTTATGTAAGAATCAACATTTTGTTGTACTGTATTCATTGTTTTAATGAATGTGCTGCTGATGTACCATATTTGACATTACACCAACTCTGCAGTTGCTCTTGTACGGCCTATATGAAGCTAATTGAGAAGAATTACTGAAGTAATCTCAGATAACTGTAATGGGAACAGGGAATCTGCTACTGCACAAGCGCCCTCTGTAGGATTTTTAAAGTGTAGCATGTGAAGATGGTGTTTCATTGGTAATATAGAGCGGTTATGTACTGCAGGCTAGCTAGGGGCTCCAAGGCTGGCTTGTTTTAAGATCAGAGAAATCTAAAGTTCCTATACAAAGCAATACAAACTTAGCTATGTATAGGGCCTTTCGTGTATGCATAGGCCTATTCGCATATGAATAAATCTATAGATCTGTGTATATATATATGCTAACTAATGACCTTTTGTCCTGGACCAAAATCCAGGACAAAAGTCTTAAACTTAGATTAATCTTGCAACCAATGATAAGACTGCTGTAATCTACTTGGTTTAGAAAGACGCCAGTCCTAAAAGGGACATATTTCCTTCAGTAAATATATATACTGTCTTAAGTGACTTGCAGCAGGCAGAGGCAGCTTTTACTGCATGCATTGCAGATTGTATGTCAGGCATACTGTTTGCATTGCAATGTATTGAGTAAAGCAATGTGCACACATCTACACACTACATATGGTGCATGAGCAGTGCTCCACCACAGGCTAATTGAAGAGTGTACTACAGTAACTACGCCGGTCTGATTTTCAAATACAGCAGCAGCATTAAATTGGTCTACAAGAAATCCCAAGCCTTTAATGTTGTTCCGCATGTAAAAAGATTTGATGTGACAAAGTTAAAAGGGATTTCGGAGTTGTAAACAAAGGAAATGACTCTCAGTGGAGTTGCGTTATTGATGTGTGCTAATATTCCATTCTCAAACTGCCTAAACTCTGGAGAGTACAGAAAGAAAGTGTTATTACTAATATTATAAGTAATTCAGGGCACCCATTTACCATGAAGTGCTCTGTGGGTTTAATTTTGTATTACAATATGGGCTAGACTTACCCCCAGGCTTCTCAAGAGACTCAAACTCTTGTTGACATTTTCACTAATGAACAAAAGAAAACCATGTAACAATGCCATTGTTAAAGGCAAGTTAAGAGGCCAGGGCAATGGTGTAAGCACTGCATTCAAAGACCAGATACCTGCTGGCTTAGTTTGCTGGTTCCTTGCTGCACACACCAGAGTATCCAGTTTGTAATCTGCCCCTCCACCCCCCACGGTCCCAGATGAGCCCTTCTCTGTTATTGTCAATTCCAGGCTCACATTGAAAGCTGGTGGTTGCAGCTGTGTTACAGGTGACTGCAGTCTGGTGGGGTTTAGAATGCATTGTGTTGTCCTTCACATTTAAATTCTTCCCAGATTACTATCATGTTTCTATCGGTTTTGTATTCCAAACAGAATTCTGGCAGTAATGCAACCCCCGCCGTGTTCCCTCATTTTAAACACAATCAAAAACGCATCGCTCAGTATTGTTCAGTTCTTTTGTTTTTTTAAACTATTTTAATGCATGTCTTTTAAAAAACAAACCTTGTTTAATGTGTTGTTTTTATTCCATCTTCTTTGTTTGCTAACAAGAGAAATACGTCAAGATCTTGCAAGCAGGAAAGGTGCAAGTCATTTCAACAAGATTACAGTGCTTGACAGTCTTGCTGGTTTTGCTTGCAGTACTAATTTTCTCTAGATGAAAGGCACAGGCATAATCACGGCTGCTTTCCTCAAAGACAGCCTGCTTTTATCTCTGCATTATTTTGCAGAGACAAAGAGCCACTGATGTTTGTTTCTCAATCAGCTCTAACCATATGGCAGCTGCTAATGGTATATAATAAAATGTTATGAGCTATAAATAAATAAATAAATAAATAAATAATGCTCAGCTAAAAATGTTCAGCAAACCTCAAACCTCCATTTAGGGATTGCCATTCCAAGAAAATCCTATGTTTGTTTGGTTTTGAATGAATGTTTCATCAGCTCAGGCCAATGAGTTATCCAGATATTGTTTTATGTTGCTTTTTAAATAATAATGTGTTTAGGAATCCAACAGGAGGCTTGAAGTTACAGGTATCGTCAATCATGTGTGTGTGTTGCCTTGAATTCTGAAATCCATTCAAAGTAGATTATTTATTTTGCCCGGGGTATTTTGTGAACTGGGCACCACTGTGGGGCTTATTGAAACCAATGCTAAGTTTTTGCTTTGTGAATTGTATAGAACAACTTTAACTTTGTAAACCTAGAAACAACTCAGTAATGGAAGTGCTCTTGCTAGTTTTCTAATTCCTTTCAGACAAATCAGGGGAGCACACTTTGCACTCAGAAATAAAGTTTATTAGTTTAGAACAAAAAAAACATGTTGGTTAGTTTCCGTGGCTGGCTGGAGAATTGTAATTGTGTGAAAAGTGCTACATGAAGTCAATCGTTATTGGCACATGGTTACAAAAAACATGTGCAAAAAAATAAAATAAAATAAACTTCATAAAGACGGAAAGCTGTTGATGAAGAATTTAATTTAAATAACTTGACATGCTTTTAATTATTGATAACACGCTGTCAAATATTGCATGCTCCAGAATAGTACATGTTTCCAGACTGAGGCTTTGTGAATGAGAAATGATCTAATTAAATGCATAGATTTGATAAATGACTGATTTGATTTGATTTGACAGTAACAATTACAGATTATTTTTCACAGTGGATGTGGGCTGGGAAAGTCTGAGTCAAATTATATGCAACACAAATAATCCTTCCAATTTTAGTTTGCAAATTCAAAGTGAAGCAGACCATTAACACAGCGGTCAAGCCGGTGGTAGTTTCTTTGTTAGTTGTTGCTGTAGTTCCTTTAATCTGGGTTAGCTTTTGTTAAAATTTAATGTTGCTGTGAAACTAATGTAAGTAGACAGATCAAAACTAGTTCTGCATGGGGGCTCCCAAATGGCGCACCCGGTAAAGGCGCTCCGCATGGAGTGCAGGATGCGCCCTATAGCCTGGACGTCGCCGGTTCGGGTCCAGGCTATTCCACTGCTTAATGCTTAATGCTTAATGCTTCTTCCTATTTGTAATCCTGTCACTCTAAAATCCATTCTAAAAAGAGTGCAAAAACAAATACAGATTATGTCTCCTGGTTAGTGCAATCTGATTGGCAAAAAGTCTACAATCCTGGGATCACATCAGTAGAAACTGGAAGTGAGATCCCTACTCACCAAAAAGAGAACAAAGGAAAAAAAATGTATTTTATAAAAAACACCGCCCCACGTTAAATGAATACAGTAAAGCAGTTGAAATGAGTGTGCTAATCTCAGTGTATCCTCTAGCGGAGAGCAGTTGAAATGAGTGTGCTAATCTCAGTGTATCCTCTAGCGGAGAGTAGTCTGCTGTAGTCACTGGACACAATTCAACAGGCCCATTTTTTTGCAGCGGGTGCAAAAGCAGCAGCAAGGTGAACGAAAGAGAAATGGAAACGGTAAACTTAAGTTGGCGTTGCACTTGCTTCACAATGAGCTCAATATCATTCTTCGGAACCTAGACTAGTCATATCCAATTATGGTACCCAGATTTCAAAAGATGCTTGTGCAGCAGTTAGTCTTGCAAGAAATGGAATCGGTTTATGTAAAGCTGCGTAAGAGAAATTTGACAGCTGCGGTCCTGCAGATGACGACTGTTATGATAATGCCATTTTTATTGAAAGAAAAACTTTTTAGGAGCTTCGAAAGTTGCAGAAACCTTGATACAGAATGCTGTAAAGTATCCCTTTCATACAGCCCCCGATTGACACTTCATTAATCCTGCTTTATTCTCTCAACTTTACTAAATATGATACAAATACTGATAACAGCAAAGAAGAAGAGAACTGTTTTCTTAAGAGCTCCACTGGTGTTCAGACCACTAAAATCAATTTCTTTTTGACATTTTATTTTATTTGTATTACATTATAAAACCTGGTTATAAATCATGGATTTCCCAGAGGCAGAGCAGTTAATCCACCACTTACCAGGATGTGACAAAGACAAGGCCTGTTAAAATGCAATATTTATATTAAGCAATGTTTCTATTCAATCTGTTGAAAACCTTGAGAAACATGCTCAGGAAAGAGTCGTATTTATGTAAATATTTATAGAAGGAGCATTGTTTCAAATTCATGGACTGACAAGAATAATTAGGTGAAGCATGCTTATTCGTTTTCAAAGGCTGCCTTATAGAATGAGGATAGCAACAGATATTGAATATGTTGCTGTCCTTAATTGTAGAACAACACAATCTAATAACCTGGCAGCTACAGTAGACTATCCGATCCATCGCACATTTGTATTATCAGAAAGGTGACAGAACTATACATCTCAATGTTGCTTTGGAGCTCTTTAGACTCCAAACGAAACCTTTGCATTTGTGAACCCACACTGTACTTTCAGAACACTGATACAAGTGGGTTAATTTAACACAGCTATGGTATTGGATGTTGCATAGCTCCAGTTTGTAAAACTTGCTACTGTATATAGGTCAGGTAACATGTACTGGAATCTCATTCTGAACATGCATATGTGTAGTTGTGGAAAGGAGTTGTATAAAGAACTACTGTATCTATTAAATGTTAATCAATGAACCTTCCAGAAAACAAACGAGACGAGTTTTTATTTTCTAATTACAAACCATGCATAAGAAATCAACCAGTCACTGGGAAGGGTTTATCAAAATCCCAGTAAGTCTTACCCTGTGTACAGATGCAATCAAGCACACTTTGTTTGAGTGTAGTTTCTTATCGTCTTAGCAATACTTTGCCTTGTGGCCGTCTTGCCCATCCTGCACAAGATGACATCCCTTCTGCAATGAGGTTTTCAAAGAGTCCATCTCAGATTCCAGAGCATGCGCATCGATGTAATTACAGTGAAATAGGGTGGTAATTACCTACAGAAATGTCCTTGTGACCAGCATCTTATTGCCTGATGCAATTACATGGTAACACTACGGCACGGGTCATTTAGATGTAATTGCACACTTATTACATCAGTAGCTACCATCTGAGACCATTGTTAAAACCCAGCTGTGACCATGTTATTAAAAGGTTCTGTAATCTGAAGCGCTGCCTCTTTTGCTAACCAGAATGAAGAGAAGGCATTATAAAAATGTTACCAACACTTGGGTCTGGAGGTCGTTCTAAATTGACAAGGGTCTTGTAGCATTGACATTCACATTGTACTGTACCTGTCAAATCGGGGAAACAAAACGGGGGTCAAATAATTGGGGAAAGAAAGAAGTGGTTTCTCTCATTGTACTTAGTTTTGCAGTCAAACAAAAGGCAATTAACCTCTTATCCTATGTGAGCTTAAATGAGTCCTAATGGAGAGCCTGTGGAGACTGTACTGGCCTGTGTGGCATTGAGTGATTAAAGTGGGGCTGTTGCATTAACTAAACTGACAGAAAACGCTCGTTATAATCTTCAAGAGCATATAAAAGACAGCCAGACTTTATTTTCTCGGGTTATTTCATCCTCCAGTAGCCCTCTACAGTGCTCTGTATTTTCAAATCGATTCCCATTGTAATCCACAGAGACTTCACTCTTTGTGACACGTTCTGTTTAGCTCGTGCAGGTCGTCATGCATTTCAGCCTTTTATTATTAGCGTTATTGTTTTATAGCTATATGACCGTCCTTTGCGTGACACAAATAACCAAGAAATAGTCTTTCGCTAACTGTCCGTTTCTATAAGGCTTTTAAAAAAAAATAAAAAATACATGCTGGATGTCTGTATTATTATTTATTATTATTATTGTTATTGTTATTATAATAAGCGTTCCCATATCCATGAGTAAAAAGGAAAGCTACTTTTCAAAACCATTATTCAAATCATTCCGTCAAATTACCTGGGAAATGCGCTCTGCTAAGGCATCAAGTACAAACGGCTTGGGTGCTTCAGAAGATTCAAACAATCATGAGTAACAGAAATGGAATAAAATAACACACATGTATGTGTTATTTCACCAATGCATTTACCTGTACATAAAGATTTGTACATTTACCTCATCATTATGCCAACAGTGTATTGTTTTGAATGATTGCCGCAGAAATGTCTTTGGCTCTTTTAATTAGACATAGAAGGGATGCAATGTTTTGTAAGACTTGTTTGTAACATATTTTATTATTTCAGATAGAATAATTTTCATGCATGCCCCAAAGTTGGCCACTGATTACACGTAACTCCAAGCATTTTGAAAGCTCAGTATGATGAAGCTGTTGAGCACTGCACCCCTCTCAACATGCGCACTTCTGAAAGTGTGTTTCAACAACCTCTGTGCAGCTCTCACTTTTACAGAGAAGCTCTCCTCTCATGAAGAATACCTGATGAGTGGCTTTGAAACATGGTGTCGAGGAAGATTAAAAAAACACAAGGCTTCCGAATATGACCTTGCTGGAACAGAGGAGGTGCAAATGCAGTCTAACACTCAACAGTAATTCAGACCTGTGCAAAAAGAAGAAAGAAAAGGACTGAATCCATTAGAAGAGCTTGCACATGAACCCCTATATGAAATTAGTTTGATAGATTACTCTTAATGGGATTACTTAATTCATCTGCCAGTACAAATAGCCAGGATTCAATTAATCATATCTAATAAAGTATTAAATAAGTGCAGAATATGCATATACAATGAATTCTTTTTTTTTTTTGGATGTGTTCTTTTAAAAGCATAGGTAATTTCTATTATGCACAATCATATATCATATCATATATATATGTAAAGACATAGTCAAGCAGCCAAATAACATGCTTTTATCCTTTATATCAACGAATGGCAATTGAGGCAGCATGTTTCATTGTGTATAAAACCCAATCATCACCTGAGTGTATTGCTGCCGGTTCCAGACTGTACAGTCATCGCATCTCACTAGATACAACCAGCAAACAGCCATCTGCCCTTGGTTCTGTGCAAAACTTTCAAATGGTTGTTGACAGCCTTTTTCGTTTCTCTCATTTGCAATTGTAATCGAGTTAAACACTGATTCGAGAGACATCAGACGGGGAGTGCTTTGCGTCCCACCCAGCATGTAACGTGATGTTTATATGCATTGTGTACAAATGAGATTACAATACAATTACTGTAAGATAGAAAGTGACAGGATGTGACGGGAATAGAGATGAACAATAACACATTAGTCCATTAGTGTATCACAATGTTTATTCATCTCATACAACACTGTGACTGTGCCCCCCTGGATCACCTGTAGCAAAGGATCTACAACACAGAAGCAATGGCAATACAGCAGACGGTCAATGGTAGTGAATGGACAAGGGCTGCTACAGTGGGGTGAGCCGTATACCGTTACAATTAGAATGGTACTAACAGTATGGTCTCAACCAATCACCACTGCAGATGAATTGCAGCACCATGGTGCAGTATAAGGTATGAAGAGCAATGTGATATAGTTAGGATACTGCTGCACGAGTACGAACGCAAATGTACTATTTCATACTTTGCACAGAGAGTATGAGCAGTGGGAGAAAAATGAATTTACCTGAATAGTAATGTCATTATAAACCGAACTTTACATTGTGTGTCTAATGCGTATTTACATAGTAGTTACTTATTAAATACATGTGCACTTACACGTAATTACAATGTTATTATGCATAGTTACAATGTACTTAATCTGAATCTTCTTGCACAATATATTGCCCTAACTGTAAACCTAACCCTTTTCTGATACAACTGTGTAACTACATATATGGTGCAAAAAGATTCACACATTAAGCACATTGCAGCTATGCATTATAACACTGTAATAATGTGTAAGTAGACATGTATCTACTTAGAACCTTCTATGTAAATGCACAGTAATTAGAGATGCTTAATGTAAACTGCTACCACTGAACTATAACAAGTATCCAGCAGATTCAACCGGAATTTGGCTATTTAGCTTTCATAACTGCTTCATGTATTTGGTGTCTAGTAGATTTTACACAGTGGAGTCCTTGGGACCCAGTGTGGTGTATCCACTACCAGACTGTCTGGCAGACCAGCCTTTGCATATGTGAAATTCCCCTTGTGTCTGAGATCAGTAATATCTGTGTTCATTCAGTGAGTATATTAGGGTATAATAAGCTTCCAGCAGCCTCTCGCATGCAAAACATGAAGAATCTGGCTATTTAAATTGCAAATTTTAAAAGCCTTTCTATTGTCTCCTAGATCATGGACTCGTGTTTGTGCAAAGCAATGCTCCTCCTAAGTCATCCGTGACAAATGTAAAACCTAATTCTACATCGAGTACCAACAGAAGTGGGAAGTAAAGTGTCAGCTGTTTAATTAAATCTTAAAGCAGATTAGAGAGCATTACCGGGAGAGAGCCACTGAAGCAGGAGGTTTGAGCCATCACTCGGGCCTGAGGGCATGAGAATGGTCCCATTAGAATTTCAAAATGTCTTGCTCTGAGTAGCAGTAAGTGCTTGACACCTCATTGCTTTAGACAAACTGTAAACATTTTAACAGAAGATTTGTCAGCTATAATAATTAATGTGAAAGTCGGTATGTCTCGGTGAAATATCTAAAAGCATGTGCTTTGCAACACAAATACATTGTGGGCAGTGTGGAACTGCAGGCTAATTCAAATAACCTGTGTAGATTTATTTTATACATGGCTGGCTTTCAGCCATGCATCTCGACCAATTAATCATATACAAATATGCCTACAATGTACTTCTTGTGTTCTGCATTAATATTAATAATGCAGATGTGGGTTCGTACACAAGCAATACACTGTGTGCGTGTCTGAATACTGGGGATTGCTAAAGGGGTGTTTGGATGAGCTGATACAGTGGTCTCGCAGAATTGTAACACCATGAAACAATTTGAATGAACTTAAAAAATCAAGCTTGGCGTGGTTAATTAATTCCATTTATTAACATTTCATTGAGCTTTTTGTGTCTTGTTATGAAATGATCTTGGAGGAGCAGCTGACCGTGGGTTTGATCTGGGCTGGAATATCTTCTGTAGATCGGATGCCAAGTGGCAGTGGAGAGCCTGAGTGTGGAGCTGAAGGGTAGCCCGCAGCTTTCAAATAGAGTGGGGATCTGCTCCAAGGTCCACCACATCCATCTCAAGAGTCAATGTTTCAAACCAATTGGAAGATAAAAACAAACAAACAAAGGAAACTCAGAACACGGCAGACGGTCCGGCAGAGTATTCTGAATTAAGTGCATCAATGATGAATCCTTGACGTTGCTCACAATTACACTATTACACAATTACAATTACACAATTACTCTGCTGGTATTTCTGGTTGATTTCTCCAAAGATGTGACTTCTACAAACTGTGATGGTGGAGCAGCTGTTGCAAGTCTCATTGCCTTCACCACCACGGTGACCCACAGTGTAGCCCACAAAACTGAACTGGCAGGAACCTTCACATCTGGTGGATTCAGTCTTTCACCGGAGGAATTGCCAGGTTCTTTACTGTAGTCTTGGTAAGCTGTGTGATCTTTGGATTCGGGTGATGGTCAGATTAATTGCATAGTGGTTTCCATGGCCAACAATAATATTTACCGGAGCTACAAGGGCTGATTGGCACTTTTGCATTTCAAAGTGGACTGTTATCGCTTTTGAAGCAGCACAATTCATCAATGAACCAAAGGACCGCATGTTTTAATTGGAGCCAAGTACCAGTAATTAAGAGTATACAGAGCTGGTGTTTGTTGGTGGGGTACTAATGGGAGGCAAAAATGAGTCCCATAAATAATTAATGTCCCTAGACTTGAGAGAGGGAAAAAAGCCTGATGATCAAGAGACATTTAGGTCAGTTCAACACTAATCATTGGAATTTGCAGTGTTGGAAACAGATATTTGCATTCCACATCCACAAACTTTTTACATTCAATCATGATATTGGTAAAAGAATTACGACAGGCGTTCCAATGAGAAGTTTTTATGAGTATCTTCATGAAGATTAATAGTACTTCGATGTGTGTGTGTGTGTGTGTGTATACCCCACACATTCTCTTTGTTTCTCTTTAACATGTAACCACAGTTTAAAGCAAAACCTACATTTAGTTGCTTTCTTTTCGAGATGATGTAAAACAAACGCCCGTAGATAATGGCTGTCATTTTCTAAAGCTTCTGGGATACCCGTATATCATTTAGCAGTGCAAACATTCCACTAGGTTCCTTTCAGTTAGCACACCGGACGCGTCAGAAACCATCGATTGAGCTCGTTAAGCGGGCGTGTCCTACACAGCGCCACACCTGGTGCGGCTGATACTTACAAAGCTTCTACTATTCTACCACCTGACTCCAACATTGACACCTCGGACAGAATGCAGGCGCAACGCAGTGACCTCCCCCAGTCCCCCGGTATTTCAAACCCTGGTCTTCGGGGTCATTCAGTTTGACATTCTCCTTTCCCTGTCAGCAGGACAGCTCATCTTAACCACAGGGCTAGCCTCCACCACACTCAATGAACATCTAAGAGTGGGACGCTGTCTGACGAAGGAGCAGATTATTGTGGCTGTGTATCAATACCATTCTTATGGAAACTCACAGCTTGACTTGACTGAAAAACATATAACATGTTTTTTTATTTTTTTGTAGGGGCAACAGGGCTTTAACAGCATGGCCAGGAAATCCAGCTAGATAGATAGTAGTAATCGCACACCACTTGACAGCAGCCATAAACTCCTCGTAAACAAGCCTTTATATCTGGCAATCAACTTC